>NW_022196895.1:4569538-4590607 GCF_008632895.1 Mastomys coucha | reverse complement strand
TCATTGAAATACACCCTTATTACAATGAAACCCAATGTCTAAAAATTGTTCTTACTTGGGGCTTGAACCACAGTAAGAGCCAAGATTTTGAATTCTACTAAATACAAAACAAACAAAAAGACTTTATATATTCATTTTCATTTAAGAAAATACTAGTAGTGATGTATTTTTTTAAGTATGCAGCTAATATGTTTGGAGTTATTTAAAATTTATATTGAGAAAAATGTATTTTTCACTATTGCTATTGACAAGCATCTACATAAGACTGTTAAATTGATTGTTTTATATCAAGCAACTTTTATAGTAGTTATTTTTATTGTTATAATATTTTATAAATTTTAAGGAATACAACAAAAAAGATGTTGTAGGTATTGAAGGGGGGGTCTATGGGAGGAGCGGTGGTACAAAAGGGGAACAAGAATGTGATTCAATTCTATTTAATTAAAATATGTTTTTAAATGTTAACAAATTCAGATAAATTGAAATCATGTAACTTTTCTCATCATAATGCAATAAAAGTTTAAAAAAAAAAAAAGAATTGACAAATGGGGCTAGGTGGTGGTAACGCAAGACTTTAATCCCAGCACTTGGGAGGCAGAGGCAGAGGCAGGCAGATTTCTGAGTTCGAGGCTAGTCTGGTCTACAGAGTGAATTCCAGAACAGCCAGGGCTATACAAAGAAACCCTGTCTTGGAAAAAAAATTGATAAATGGGACCTTATAAAATTTCAAAGTTTCTGTAAGGCAAAAGACACTGTCAATAGGACAAAATGGCAACCAACAGATTGGGAAAAGATATTCACCAGTCCTACATCTAATCGAGGGCTAATATCCAATATATACAAAGAACTCAAGAAGCTTGACTCCAGGGAATCAAATAACTATTAAAAATGGGGTACAGAGCTAAACAAAGAATTTTCAACTGAGGAATATCGAATGGCCAAGAAGCACTTAAAGAAATGCTCAACATCCTTAGTCATAGGAGAAATGCAAATCAAAACAACCCTGAGATTCTACCTCATACCAGTCAGAATGGCTAAGATCAAAAACTCAGGTGACAGCAGATGCTGGTGAGGATGTGGACAAAGAGAAACACTCCTCCATAGTTGGTCGGATTGCAAGCTGGTACAACCACTCTGAAAATCAGTCTGGTGGTTCCTCAGAAAATTGGACAAAGTATTACCTGAAGATCCAACTATACCACTCCTGGGTATATATACCCAAAAGATTCTCCCACAAGGACACAGCTCCACTATGTTCAAATCAGCCTTATTTATAATAGCCAGAATCTGGAAAGAACATAGATGTCCCTCAACAGAGGAATGGGTACACAATGGAGTACTACTCAGCTATTAAAAACAATAACTTCATGAAATTCTTAGGCAAATGAATGGAACTAAAAAATATCATCCTAAGTAGGGTAACCCAATGACAAAAGAACACACATGGTATGCACTCACTGATAAGTGGATATTAGCCCAAGAGCTCAGAATACCCAAGATATAATTCACAGACCACATGAATCTCAAGAACAAGGAAGACCAACATGTGTGTGCTGGTCCTCCTTAGAAAGGGGAACAAAATATTCACAGGAACAAATACAGAGACCAAGTGTGGAGTACAGACTGAAGGAAAGGCCATCCAGAGACTCCCTCACCTGAGGCATATACAGTCACCAAATGCAGACACTATCGTGGATGCCAAGAAGTGCTTGCCAACAGGAGCCTAATATAGCTGTCTCCTGAGAGTCTCTGCCAGAGCTTAACAAATACAGAGACAGATGCTTGCAGCCAAACATTGGCTGCATAGGACTGAGCACAAGTCCCCAATGGAAGAGTTAAAGAATGGAAGGAATTGAAGGGATTTGCAACCCCATAGGAAGAACAATAATATCAACCAACCAGACCCCCCAGAGCTCCAAGGGACTAAACCACCAATCAAGGAGTACACATGGAGGGAGCATGGCTCCTGCCACATATGTAGCAGAGCATGCCCATGTTGGGCATCAATGGGAGGAGAGGCCCTTGGTTCTGTGAAGGCTTGATGCACCAATGTAGGGTGATTTGAGGGTGGGGAGAGGGGAGTTGATGTGTAGGTAGGGGAACACCCTCATAGAAGCAAGAGGAGGGGAGTGGATATGGGGCTTCCAGGAGTAAACTGGGAAAGGGAAAAACATTTGAAATGTAAAGAAAATATCCAATAAAAAAAACACCCATTAAACTCCACAAAATAATAATAGTAGGAGACTTCAATACCCCACTCTCACCAATGGGCAGATCATGGAAACAGAAACTAAACAGAAACTTGTTTGAGACTGTGTGGAAACACAGTGAAACTAATAAAGGCTATGAACCAAATGGATTTAAAAGATATCTACACAACACTTCACTTAAAACAAAAGAATGTATCTTCTTCTCAACACTTCATTGACTCTTTAATCTGTCACAAAACAAACCTCAACAGATACAAAAAGATTGAAATAATCCCATGCATCCTATCAGATCACCACAGACTAAGGCTGGTCTTCAATAACAAAAGAAACAACAGACCCACATACCCATGAAAACTGAACAACTTCCTATTCAATGAGAACTTGGTCAGGAAAGAAATAAAGAAAGAAATTAAGGACTTCCTGGAATTCAATGAAAATGAGGACACAGCATCCCCAAATTTATGGGACACAATGAAAGCCATGCTAAGAGGAAAATTCATAGCACTGAGTGCCCTGGTTAAAAAAAAAAAAAAGAAATGGAGAGTTTCTATACTAACAAGTTAACAACACATCTAAGAGCTCTAGAGCAAAAAGAAGCAAACACACCCAAGAGGAGTAGAAGACAGGAAATAGTCAAACTCAGGGCCAAAATAAAGCAAATAGAAACAAAGAATGATACAAAGAATAAACAAAACCAAAAGTTGGTTCTTTGAGAAACTCAACAAGATAGATAAATCCCTAGCCAAATTAACTAAAGAATCCAGAGACAGTATCCAAAATAACAAAATCAGAAATGAAAAGGGAGACATAAACAACAGAAATGGAGGAAATTCAAAAAATCATCAGATCCTACTACAAAAGCCTATACTCAACAAAACTAGAAAATCTAGATGAAATAAATGATTTTCTAGACAGATACCAAATACTAAAGTTAAATCAAGAGCAGGTAAACTGTCTAAACAGGCCCGTATCCCCTAAGGAAATAGAAGAAGACATTAAAAAACCTCCCAGCCAAAAAAGCCCAGGGCCTGATGGCTTTAGTGCAGAACTCTACCAGACCTTCAAAGAAGAGCTAATACCAACATTCCTCAAACTGTTCCATAAAATGGTAAAAGAAGGAACACTACTCAGTTTGTTCTATGAAGTGCAGTTACACTGATAACTAAACCACACAAAGACCCAACAAATAAAAAAGAGAGAACTTCAAACCAATTTTGCTTATGAGTATCGATGTAAAAACACTCAATAAAATTTTTGCAAACTGAATCCAAGAACACATCAAAACCATCATTCACTACAATCAAGTAGGCTTCATCCCAGGAATGCAAGTTTAGTTCAATATACAACAATTCATTAGCATAATCCATTATATAAACAAACTCAAAGAAAAAAATCACATAATCATTTCCTTAGGTACTGAAAAGGCATTTGACAAATATAACACCCTTTCATGTTAAAAGTATTGGAGAGATCAGGAATTCAAGGCCCATACCTGAACATAATAAAAAACAATTTACAGCAAACCAACAGCCAATATCAAATTAAATGGAGAGAAACTTGAAGCAATCCAACTAAAATCAGGGACAAGAAAAAGATACCCACACTCCCAGCCCCATATTTATTCAATATAGTACTCTAAGTCCTAGCTAGAGCAATAAGACAACAAAAGGAGATCTAGGGGATACAAATTAGCAAGGAAGAAGTGAATGTATCACTGTTTGTAGATGATATGATGTTATACTTAAGTGACCCCAAAAATTCCACCAGAGAACTTCTATAGCTGATAAACAACTTCAGCAAAGTAGCTGAATATAAAATTAACTCAAACACATCAGTGTTTATAAAATCAGTGTTTATCATTTATAAAAATGATAAATAGGCTGAGAAAGAAATTAGAAAAACAACATCCTTCACAGTAGTCAAAAATATTATAAAATATCTTGGAGTAACTTTAACCAGACAAGAGAAAGATCAGTATGGCAAAAACATCAAGTCTCTCAAGAAAGAAATTGAAAAATGGAGAGATCATCCAAGCTTATGGATTGGTAGGATTAACATAGTAAAAATGATCATCCTACCAAAAGCAATCTATAGATTCATGGTAATCCCCATCAAAATTCCAACACAATTCTTCAAAGACATGGAAAGAGCAATTTTCAATTCCATATGGAAAAGCAAAAAACTCAGGATAGCAAAAACAATTCTTAGAACTTCTGGGTGAATAACCATCTCTGACATCAAGCTATACTTTAGAGCAATAGTGATTTTAAAAAAAGAAAAAAGTGCATGCTATTGGTACAGAGACAGATAGGTTGATCAATGGAATAGAATTGAAGACCCAGAAATAAAACACACACTTGTGGACGCTTGATCTTTGTCATAAGTGTCAAAAATATTCAATGAAAAACAGAAAGCATCTTCAATAAATGGTGCTGATCTAACTGGCAGTCAGTTGTAGAAAAATTAAAATAGATCCATGGTTGTCAGCTTGCACAAAGCTCATGTCCAAGCGGATGAAGAACATCAACATAAAACTATATACATTGAATCTAATAGAAGAAAAAGTGGGAATGAGCCATGAACTCATGGCCACAGGGGGAAATTTCCTAAACAGAACTCCAGTGACTCAGACTTTAAGATCAACAATTGATTAATGGGACCTCATGAAACTGAAAAGCTTCTGTAAAGCAAAGGACATGGTCAATAGAACAAATTGGCAACCTACAGATTGGGAAAAAAAATCTTCACTAACCTCACCTGATTGAGGGCTAATATCCAAAATATATAAAGAACTCAAGAACTAACCTCCAGAAAGCCATACAACCCAATCAATAAATGGGAGTATAGAACTAAACAGAGTTCCAACAGAGGACTCTCGAATGGCTGAGAAACACTTTAAAAAAATGTTCAGAATCCTTAGTGATCAGGGTAATGCAAATCAAAACAACCCTGAGATTCCACCTTACAACAATCTGAACGGCTAAGATCAAAACCTTAAATGACGACAGCACATGCTGGTGAGGATGTGGAGAAAGGGGAAAACTCCTCGATTGCTGGTAGAATTTCAAATTGGTACAACCACTCTGGAAATCAGTCTAGAGCTACCTCAGAAAATTGGAAAGAGATCTACCTGAAGACCTAGTTATACCACTCCTGAGCATATACCCCCCCCCAAAAAAAAATGCTCCACCATGCCACAGGGCACATGCTCCACTATGTACATAGTAGCCTTATTTGTGATAGCCAGAAACTGGAAACAACCGAGATTAGCACTACAGAAGAATAGATGCATAAAATGTGGTTTATATATACAATGGAATACTATTCAGCTATTAGAAGGAGGATCTCGTGAGTTTTGCAAGCAAATGGATAGAATTAGAAATTATCATCCTGAGTGAGGTAACTGAGACCCAAAAGGACATGCATGGTATGTACTCACTAATAAGTGCATATTAGTCAATAAATAAATAAATAAATAAATACAGAATACCCAAGATACAATCCACAGAACTCAAAAAGATTAACAAACTGAAGGGCCCAAGTGAGGATGCCTCAATTCCACTTAGAAGAGAGAAGAAAACAATCACAAGGGGCAGACAGAGCGAGGAACCTGAGTGGGAGAGGAGACAGGGAGGGGAAAAGGGAACATGATCAGATATTGGGCATATCAGGAGTAAAGCCCTGAGGCCAGCAGAAAGAATGAAACAGGCAACCTTGGGAGATAGGAGGGCCTGGTCTGTCCTCAGTGAGAGAAACACACATAATCCTTGAGAGACTTGAGGCCTCAAGGAGTGGGGAGATGTGGTGGGGTCCGGGGGCGGGAGTCATCCTCTTGGAGATGGTGGAGGGGCAAGGAGGAATAGGATGAGGAACTGTTGGAGGGCAGAACGGGAGGGGGATAAGGACTGGACTGTTAAAAAATAGATTAAAGGTAAAAAAAAAATACAGAAAAATATAATTAAACAGGTGAAGGAAATAAATAAAACTGTACAGGAGCTTAAAGTGAAAATAAAAACAATAAAGAAATTGAGTGAATCCTGGACATGGAAAACCTAGGGAAGAGAACAGGAACAACAAATCAAACACCACCAAAAGAATACAGGAGATAGAAGAAAGAATCTTGTGTGTAGAAGATATAATAGAAAAAATGATACTTCAGTCAAAGAAAATATTAAGTCTGAAAAATTCCTGACACAAAGCATACAGGAAATTTTGGGTACCATGAAAAGACCTTACCTAAGAAGAATAGGAATGGTACAGAACCTATTTTCAGCACACTCATAGAAGACAGTCCAGTCCTTATCCCTCTCCTGGTCTGCTCTCCAACAGTTCCTCATTCAATTCCTCCTCCCCTCCACCACACCTTCCCACTTCCTGATCAGGTGTGTTTCCTCTCACTGAGGACAGACCAGCCCTTACTCTGCTATTTATGTGTTAGGGTCCTCATATCAGCTAGTGTATGCTACCTCATTGGTGGCGCAGTGCCCAAGAGATCTCAGGAGTCCGGGTTAGTTGAGACTGCTGGTCTTCCTATGGGGCAGTCCTCCTCCTCAGCTTCTTCCAGCTTATCCCTAATTCAACCACAGAGGTCCCCGGCTTCTGTCCATTGGTTGGGTGTAAGTATCTGCTTCTGACTCTTTGAGCTGCTTGTTAGGCCTCTCAGAGGGCTGCCACACTAGGCTCCTGTCTGTAAGTACACCACAGCATCAGTAATAGTGTCAGGCCTTGGAGCCTCCCCTTAAGCTGGATCCCAATTTGGGCCTATGACCAGACCTCCTTTCCCTCACACTTTTCTCTATTTTTGTCCCTGCAGTTCTTTTAGACAGGAGCAACTGTGGGGTAGAGTTTTGACTATGGAATGGCAACCCCACCACTCCACTTGATGTTCTGTATTTCTACTGGAGGTTCCCTCTTCCCACTGTAAGCATTTCATCTAAAGTTCCTTCCTTTGAGTCCTGAGAATCTCTCACCTCCTAGCTCTCTGGTACATTCTAGTGGGTCACCTCCTATCTTCAAAGGTTGCCTGTTTCCATTCTTTCTACTGGCCCCTCAGGGCTTCACCCCTGGTATCCCCAATATCTGAACATGTTCCCCTTTTTCCTTTTCCCCTCCCTGTCTCCTCTCCCACCCAGGTCCCTCGCTCCCTCTGCCCCCTTGTGATTACTTTCTTCTCCCTTCCAAGGGGGATTGAAGCATCCTCACTTAGGCCCTTCAGTTTGTTAACCTTTTTTGAGTTCTGTGGATTGTATCCTGGGTATTCTGTACTTTTTTGGCTAATACCCACTTATTAGTGAGTACATACTATGCATAGGTCTGAGTTACCTCACTCAGGATGATATTTTCTAGTTCCATCCCTTTGCCTGAAAAACTCTTCCCAATCTTTATTTTTTTTTCCTGAGACAGGGTTTCTCTGTATAGCTGTGGCTGTCCTGGAACTCACTCTGTAGACCAGGCTGGCCCCAAACTCAGAAATCTGCCTGCCTCTGCCTCCCAAGTGCTGGAATTAAAGGCATGTACAACCACTGCCTGGTCTCAATCTTTAATTAATATTTTATTTTATTTTTATTTATGGAGTGTGTGTGTGTGTGTGTGTGTGTGTGTGTGTGTGTGTGTGAGAGAGAGAGAGAGAGAGAGAGAGAGAGAGAGAGAGAATGCACAGAAATCACAGGCAGTTGTAAGCTACTTGATGGTGTGCTAGAATCTGGGTGTTCTCCGAGAGCAGCAAGTGTAGAGTGTAAGTACTCTAAGCCACTGAACTTTCTCTCCAGTCCTTTTTTTTTTTTTTTTTTTTTTTTTTTTTTTTTTTTTTTTTTTGATACTGTTTCACTGTGAAGCAATGAAGCACTGGTTGGATTGGAACTCAGAATGTAGACCAGGCTGTCTTCAAATTAAGTTTACACATAAATTCAAATAATAAATAATACAAGGGAACACTAAAAGAAACAGTCTTCTGGTTAAAAGCACGGAGAGGACCACACAGGCATTGACGTTATACTGTGATTTGTGTAGCATATATGTTAAAGTATTTTTCTTTTAACTATAGCACAATGTAGTGCTCTTATGTATAGTTAGCTTTAAACATCTAAGGTGGTAAAGGTGTGTTTTTAAGAAAAAAAAAACAAGAAAGTTTCTCACAATAGACATCTTCGAAAGGCTTTATGGTCTTATTTGTAATTGCTTTATTTAGCACAGGACACTGTATGTCATTACTTTCCTGTATTTTCCTATATTTCCTGTATACACATTTCAGAGAAAAAGCACAATTCATTATAGATGAAAGAGAAATACTTTAATACAGATGCTACACAAATCATAGTACAATATGCATGCCTGTGAGTTCCTCTCTGTGCTAATAACCAGAAAATTGTTTCCTTAGGTGTTCCCACGTATAGCTAGCTTTCAACATCTTAGGTGGTAAAGTTGTGTTTTTGAGAAAAAAAACAAAAAAGTTTCTCACAAAAGAAGTCATGTTCAAAATGCAGTAAGTTCTTATTTGTAATTGATTTACTTTAGTACAGGATACTATATATCATTACTTTCCTGTATTTTCACACACATGTTGCACAGAAAACAGTACAAGTCATTATATCCAATAGAAAAGTACTTTAACATAGACAATACACAAATCAAACTACAATATGCATGCCTGTGTGTTCTTCTTTGTGCTAAAAACTGGAAGAGTGTTTCCTTTAGTGTTCCCATCTAACACCTTTAAACATCTTCGGCGGTAAAGGTGTGTTTTTAAGAAGATAACAAGAAGGTTTCTCACAATAGATGTCATGTTCAAAACACATTAAGTAAGTTCTTATTCCTAAATGATTTACAGGACACAGTATGTCATTACTTTCCTGTATTTTCACATATCCCTTTCAGAGAAAACTATACAATGCATTAGAGCTTAAAGAAAAGTATTTTAACATAGATACTGCAAAAATCACAGTCCAATGTGAATGCCTGAATGTTCCACTCTGTGCTAAGAACTAGAAGAGAGCTCCTTTTAGTGTTCTCATTTACAGTTAGCATTAAACATATTAGGTGGCAAAGGTGTATTTTTAACTGGATACCAAGAGAGTTTCTCACAATAGACATGTATGAGTCAGGGTTTCTACTTCTGCACAAACATCAAAACCAAGAAACAAGTTGGGGAGGATAGGATTTATTCAGCTTACATTTCCACATTGCCGTTTATCACCAAAGGACGTCAGGACTGGAACTCAAGCAGGTCAGGAAGCAGGAGTTGATGCAGAGGCCATAGAGAGATGGTACTTACTGGCTTACTTCCCTGGCTTGCTCAGCCTGCTTTCTTATAGTACCCAAGACTACCAGCCCAATGATGGCACCACCCACAATGGGTCCTATCACCTTAATCACTAATTGAGAAAATGCCTCAATGCTGGATTTCATGGAGGCATTTCCTTACCTGAAGCTCCTTTGTGATAACTCTAGCTTGTGCCAAATTGGCACACAAAAAAAGCTACTTCAAGATGTAATCTTCAAAATGCCTTATGTTCTTATCTGTAATTGATTTACTTTAGCATGGTATATTCTATGTCAATACTTTCCTGTATTGTCAAACACACATTTCACAGAAAACAATACAATTTGTTAGAGCTGAAAGAGAAGTACCTTAATGTAGATGCTGCACAAGCCACAGTACAATATGTTTGCCTGGGAGTTCCTCTTTGTGCTAAAAGCCAGGAGAGTGTTTCTCTTAGTGTTCCCATACAGAGTTAGCTTTAAACATCTAAGGGAGTAAAGGTGTGTTTTTAAGATGACAACAGTAAGGTTTCTCATAATAGATGTCATCTTCAAAACCCACTAAGTAAGTTCTGCTTTGTAATTGATGTTTCCTGTCTTTACACATACACATTTCACAGAAAACCATACACTGCATTATAGCTGGAAGATAAGTACTTTAACACAGTTACTACACAAATCACAGTACAATACAAATGCGTACGTTTTCCTCTCTGTGTTAATCAACCAGAAGAGTGTTTCTTTAAGTGTTCCCATGTACAGTCAGCTTTAAACATCTTAGGTAGTAAAAGAGTGTTTTAAAGAAGACAACAGTAATGTTTCTCACAATAGACACCATCTCTAAATTGCAATAAGTAATTTTACTTGTAATAAATTTCTTTTAGTTCAACAATACTCTATGTCATTAATTTCCTTTATTTTTCACATACATATCTCAAATAAAACAGAACAAGTCATTGTACCTGATAGTGAAGAACTTTAACATAGATGCTACACAAATCACAGGGCAATGAACATTCCTTGGTGTTCCTCTCCATGCTAATAACCTGAAGAGTATTTGCTTTGCTGGATTCATGTACAGTTAGTTTTAAACAATTTAGATGGTAAAGGTGTTGTTTTCAAGAAGATGACAAGAACATTTCTCACAATAGACGTCATGTTCAGAACACATTAAGTTCTTATTCCTAATTGACTTACTTTAGTACAGGACATTGTACGTCATTACTTTCCTGTATTTCCACAGAAAACTGTACAATGCATTATAGCTGAAAGAGAAGTAATTTAACATAGTCACTACACAAATCACAGTATAATATGTATGTCTGTATGTTCCTGTCTCTGTTAATAATTGGAAGAGTGTTTCTTTTAGTGTTCCCAGGTCGGAGCTAAAGGTGTGTTTTTAAGAAACTAACATGAAAGCTTCTCAAAATATCATCGCCTTCAAAATGCCTTATGTTCTTATTTGTAATTGATTTACATTAGAATGGGGCAGTGTGTGTCATTACATTCCTGTATTTCAACATACACGTTTCACAGAAAACTTTGCAATGTGTTAAAGCTGAAAGAAGTTTACAACAATGAATGCCTACATGCATATCTGTCACAAGCTCAACAGGATCACTGAAAGTTAAAAAACATAATTTTATGACTAAGTTATTGACATTTTATAGATAAACAGAGTCAATTTGTCATCATCTGTTTTTACACCTATATTAACCCCTTAGTTCCCTTTGACCTTTGGTTAATCGATTTGAAACCTTTCACTGAATGTGCTCTAAACTGTAAATTCCTGCTTTCTATCTCAGAAGCAATGAACTAGTGACATGTGAAGGTAGCCAGAGTTCTCATTACAGTTTTGACATCAGAAAGAACTTAATAGCAGAACTATTATGAATGATCTAAATAATCATTAATAAAATTTTAGAAATAATTATAGGATCATCATTTAAAATTAAGAAATTATCTATTTGTTTACATAGCATTACTACAGGACCTTACAACTTCTGACTTCTACAAAAATCTGTTAAAAAGGGTGGGCTAATACCTAGTGATTGTTATATAAATTTAACAATAACAGAAATGCAAATTGAAAGCAGGAATCTTTCCTCACATGTAATTTTATTGACCTTGCCTTAAGAAATCAATTCTTGGCTGGTGTCTTGAGCAGACCTTAGGTGCCAGCTCTGCATCCAGTCCCACCGTACACAGAAGAAGCTTGACTGTCAGGTGCTCAAACATGCCCAGGATCATAGGTGAGGAGGCTACAACATCTGCCTCAACAACAGGAGTAACTGGGACCAGTGGGATCCAGAAAGGCAGGAACCCTGCTCAACCAGTTGCAAGGATTCCTTCTGGTCTGAACTGGTGCCCTGAGTAGACCTTGGGTACTAGCTCCAAACCCAGTCCCAAAAACCCAGAAGAAGTTCAACTCTCAAGTGCTCTAAGGATCATAAGATCACAGGATCTTAGGAGGCTTAGTCACACCAGGATTTCAGGGTCCCAGAGGCAGCTTGACTCCCAGGAGCTCTGACACATTCAGCATCTCAAAGTCACAGGATCCCAGAATCACAGGATCATAGGAACAGCTGGACTCTGAAGAGTTCTGATACCACCAGGATCACAGGAGGGACAGGCTCAAGTCAGAGAGAGCAAGGGCAGGTAGAACTAGAGATAACCAGATGGTGAGAGGCAAGCATAAGAACATAAGCAACAGAAACCAAGGTTACTTGGCATCATCAGAACCCAGTTCTTCCACCATAGCAAGTCCTGGATACACCATCACACCTGAAAAGTAAGATTCAGATCTTCGCATGATAATGATACAGGACCTTAAGATGGATATAAATAACTCCCTTAAAGAGTTAGAGGAGAACACAGGTAAACAGCTAGAAGCCCTTAAAGAGGAAACACAAAAATCCCTTAAAGAATTACATGAAAATGCAAACAAATACATGAAGGAATTGAACAAAGCCATCCAGGATTTAAAATGGAAATAGAAGCAATAAAGAAATCAGAAAGAGAGACAACACTGGAGATAGAAAATCTAGGAAAGAGATCAGGAGTCATAGATGCAAGCATCACCAACAGAATAAAAGAGATAGAAGAGAGAATCTCAGGGTCAGAAGATACCATAGAAAACATTGACACACAGTTAAAGAAAATGCAAAAAGCAAAAAGCATTTAACTCAAAATATCCAGGAAATCCAGGACACAATGAGAAGACCAAACCTAAGGATAATAGGTACAGAAAGGAGCAAAGATTCACAACTTAAAGGGCCAGTAAATATCTCCATCAAAATTATAGAAGAAAACTTCCCTAACCTAAAGAAATAGATACCTATGAACATACAAGAAGCATACAAAACTCCAACTAGACTGGACCAGAAAAGAAATTACTCTCATTGCATAATAATAAAAACACCAAATGCACTAAACAAAGAAAGAACATTAAAAGCAGTAAGAGAATACGGCCAAGTAACATATAAAGGCAGGCCTATCAGAATTACACCAGAGTTTTCCCAAGAGACTGTAAAAGCTAGAAGATCCTGGGCAGATGTCATACAGACCCTACAAGAACACAAATGCCAGCTCAGGCTACTATAACCAGCAAAACTCTCAATTACCATAGATGGAGAAACCAAGATATTCCATGACAAAACCAAATTTACACAATATCTTTCCACAAATCCAGCCCTACAAAGGATAATTGATGGGAAACTCCAATACAAGGAGGAAAACTACACTCTAGAAAAAACAAGAAAGTAATCTTTCAACAAGCCCAAAAGAAGATAACTAGACACACATAATTCCATCTCTAACAACAAAAATAACAGGAAGCAACAACCACTATTCCTTAACATCAATGGACTCAATTCCCTAATAAAAAGACATAGACTAACAGACTGGATACATAAACAGGACCCAGCATTTTGCTTCATATAGGAAATGTACCTCAGTGTCAAAGACAGACACTACCTCAGAGTAAAAGGCTGGAAAACAATTTTCCCAGCAAATGGTTCCAAGAAACACTCTTGAGTAGCCATTCTAATATCAAATAAAATAGACTTTCAACCAAAAGTTATCGAAAAAGATAAGGAGCAACACTTCATACTCATCAAAGGAAAAAAATCTATCAAGATGAACTCTCAGTTCTGAACATCTATACTCCAAATGCAAGGGCACCCACATTCATAAAAGAAACTTTACTAAAGCTCAAAGCACACATTGGACCTCACACAGTAATAGTGGAAGACTTCACCACCCCACTGTCAGCAATGGACAGATCATGGAAACAGAAACTAAACAGAGACACAGTGAAACTAACAGAAGTTATGAACCAAATGGATCGAACAGATATCGACAGAACATTTCACCCCAAAACAAAAAATAAACCCTCTTCTCTGCACCTCATGGTACCTTCTCCAAAACTGACTATATAATCAGACATAAAACAAGCCTCAACAGATACAAGAAGATTGAAATAATCCCATGCATTCTATCAGATGACCATGGACTAAGGCTAATAATTAAATAACAACATAAACAACAGACAGCTCACATACTCATGGAAACTAAACTCTCTGCTCAATGATAACTTGGTCATGGAAGGAACAAAGAAAGAAATCAAGTGCTTTATAGAATTGAATAAAAGTGAAGACAAATCATACCCAAACTTAAGGGATACAATGAAAGAAGTGTTAAGAGGAAAATTCATAGCACTAAATGCCTTCATTAAAAAAAAAAAAAAAAAAAAAAAAAAAAAAAAAAAAAAAGAGCCAGGTAGTGGTGGTGCATGCCTTTAATCCTAGCACTTGGGAGGCATAGACAAGCAGATTTCTGAGTTTGAGACCAGCCTGATCTAGTGAGGTCCAGGACAGCCAGGGCTATACAGAAAAAACCGGTCTCAAAAAAAAAAAAAAAAGCCAGTCCCACAACACCACTCCCAGGTGTTCTAACACAACAGGATCAGAGGTGAGAAGGAGGTAACATCTGTCCCAACACTGGGAGAAACTGGGACCAGCGGGACCCAGGCACACAGGAACTCCACCAGCCTAGTGGCACAGGTTTCTTCCCGTCTGTCTGGGCTAGTGCCCTGAGCAGACATTGGACGCAAGCTCCACAGCCAGTCCCACAACACCCAGAGGAAGCTTCACTCCCAGGCACTCTAACACGCCCAGGATCAGAGGTGAGGAGGACACAACATCTGTCCCAATACTGGATGTAACTGGGACCAGCGGGACTAGGCACACAGGAACTCTGCCAGCCCAGTGGCTCAGGTTCCTTCTGGTCTCACAACACCCAGAGGAAGCTCTAATCCCAGGTGCTCTAACAAGCACAGGGTCACAGAATCACAGAGACAGCTTGACTCTGAGGAGATCTGACACAACCAGGATCACAGGAAGGACAAGCTCCAGTCAGATTTAGCAAGAACAGGTAGCACTAGAGATAACCAGATGATGCGGAGCAGGCATAAGAATATAAGCAACAAAAACCAAGGTTCTTTGGCATCATCAGAACCCAGTACTCCCACCATAGCAAGTTCTGGACACACCATTACACTGGAAGAACAGGATTCAGATATAAAATCACTTCTCATGGTGATGATACAGGACTTGAAGAAAGACATAAATAGCACCCTCAAAGAAATACAGGAGAACACAGGTAAAGAGCTAGAAGCCCTTCAAGAGGAAACACAAAAATCCCTTAAAGAACTACAGGAAAACACAATCAAACAGGTGAAGGAAATGAGCAAAACCATCTAGAATCTAAAAATGGGAATAGAAACAATAAAGAAATCAGAAAGAGAGACAACCCTGCAGATAGAAAACCTAGGAAAGAAATCAGGAGTTGTAGATGCAAGCATCATCAACATATAGAGATAGAAGAGACATCTCAGGGGCAGAAGATACCATAGAAAACATTGACACAACAGTCAAAGAAAATGCAAAAAGCAAAAAGCACCTAACCCAGAACATCCAGGAAATCTAGGATACAATGAGAAGACCAAACCTAAGGATAATAGGTATAGAAGAGAGTGAAGACTCCCAATGTAACGGGCCAGTAAATATCTTCAACAAAATTATAAAAGAAAATTTCCCTAACCTAAAGAAAGAGATGTCCATGAACATACAAGAAACCTACAGAACTCCAAATAGACTGGACCAGAAAAGAAATTTGTCCTGTCACATAATAATCAAAACACCAAATGCTCTAAACAAAGAAAGAATTTTAAAAGCAGTAAGGGAAAAAGTTCAAGTAACATATAAAGGCAGGCCTATCAGAATTACACCAGACTTCTCACCAGAGACTATGAAAGCTAGAAAATCATGGGCAGATGTCATACAGACCCTACAGGAACATAAATGCCAGCCCAGGCTACTATACCCAGCAAAACTCTCAGTTACTTTAGGTGGAGAAAACAAGATATTCCATGACAAAACAAAATTTACACAATATCTTTTCACAAATCCAGCCCTACAAAGGATAATAGATGAAAAACATCAACATAAGGAGCAAAACAACACCCTAGAAGAGACAAGAAAATAATCTTTCAACAAACCCACACAAGCCTAATTCTACCTCTTACAACAAAAACAACAGGAAGTATCAATTACTTTTTAAATATCTTGATATGAAAATTAATATTACCAATATATCCTAATCGATTAAAATCCAAAAACATGAGGAAGTAGAAGTTTGTTGATTGTCATCCAATGGTCTCTCTAATTTGGTAATTGGAGAAATATGTCCAATATTATATAATCCATATACACCTTCAGCTTGTTTGTTCGTGACAGTGTCTTGCTGCGTACTACATAATGGTCTTGAGATCTTGCTTCTCCTATCTCAGCCTCTCTATCAGTAGTATTGTTTATTTCATGTTTTCACACTATACTATGGTTTTCAGAAGAGCTTACATATTTTAAAAGTATTTATATACCCAAAAGTAATGTAGACAATTAAATTAGGAGGGGGCTTGTAAGAGAACAACAAAGTGTGAGACTGAATGCTTTGCTTGACGTTTGTAACTCTTGTATCAAATTACCACAGTAAGAGCCAAGATTTTAAACTCTACTCAATACAAAACAAACAAACAAAACACTTTATATATTTATATTCATTTAAGAAAATATTAGTAGTGATGTACTATTTTGAAATATACAGTTAATACATTTGGAGTTATTAAAAATTTATATTAAGAAAAACATTTGTATTTTCAGTATTGCTGTAGACATACATCTACATAAGATTGTTAAAATGATTGTTGTTTTATATCAAACAACTTTTATAATACTTACTTATTGTTATAATATTTTATAAGTTTTAAAGAATATAAAAAAAAGATATTGTAGGTATTGAAAAGGGGTCTCTGAGAGCAATTGGGGTACAAAAGGAAAACAAGAATGTGATTTAATTCTATTTACTTAAAATATGTTTTTAAATGTTAACAAATTCAGATAAATTGAAAATCATGTAACTTTTCTCATCATATTGCAATGAAACTTAAAAAAAAAAATAAGGAGAGATCCTATTCAAGCAACCTAATAGCACACCTGAAAGTTCTAGAATGGAAAGAAGGAAACACCCAAGAGAGTAGATGGCAGGAAATTGTCAAACTCAGAGTGAAAATAAGTAGATACAAAGAGGATGATGTAAAGGATCAACAAAACCAACAGCCGGTTCTTTGAGAAAATTCACAACATAGGTAAACCGTTAGCCAAACTATTTAAAAGGTACAGAGACAGCAGCCAAACTAACAAAATCAGAAACAAAAAGGGAGAGATAACAACAAAAACTGAGGGAATTAAAAAAATCATCAGAACCTATTACAAAAGTCTATACTCAACACAACTGGAAAGTCTGTATGAAATGGATGATTTCCTAGACAGATACAATGTACCAAAGTAAAATCTAGAGCACATAAACAACCTAAACACTCCCATAGCCCTTAAGGAAATAGAAATGGCATCAACAATGTCCCAAACAAACAAACAAAAAAAGCCCATGGCCAGATGGCTTTAGTGCAGAATTCTACCAGATCTTCAAAGAAGAGCTAACACCAATACTTCTCACGCTATTCCATGAAATGAAAACAGAAGAAACACTACCTAATTCATTTTATGAAGCCATACTACTCTGATACCTAGACCACAAAAAGACCCAAAAAAGAAAGAGAACTTCAGATCAATATCGCTTATGAATATCGATACAAAAATATTCCATAAAATTCTTGAAAAGCAAATCCAAGAACACATCAAAATCATCATTCACTGTAACCAAGTAGGCTTCATCCCGGGGATGCAGGAATGGTTCAGTATACAAAAATCTATCAATGTAGTACACTACATAAACAAATTTAAGAAAAAAAGCTACATGATCATCTCATTGGATGCTGGAAAAGCCTTTGACAAAATATAACACCCATTCAAATTAAAAGTCTTGTAGAGATCAGGAACTCATGGCACATACCTAAACATAATAAAAGCAATACATAGCAAACCAACAGCCAACAACAAATTAAATGGAGAGAAACTAGAAGCAATCCCAGTAAAATCCAGGACAAGACAAAGTTGCCCACTCTCTCCCTATCTACTCAATATTATATGAAGTTCTAGCCATAGCAATTAGACAACAAAAGGAGACCAAGGGGATACAATTTGAAAAGGAAGAAGTCAAAGTATCACTATTTGCAGATAATATGCATACATAAGTGACCTCCAAATTTCTACCAGAGAACTCCAAAGCTGATAAACAATTTCAGCAAAGTGGAAGGACAAGAAATTAACTCAATCAAATCAGTAGCTTTCCGCTGGGCGGTGGTGGTGCACGCCTTTAATCCCAGCACTTGGGAGGCAAAGGCAGGTGGATCTCTGAGTTCGAGGCCAGCCTGGTCTACAGAGTGAGTTCCAGGACAGCTAGGGCTATACAGAGAAACCCTGTCTCAACAAAACAAAACAAAACAAAACAAATCAGTAGCTTTCCTTTACAGAAAAAATAAACATACTGAAAAGGAAATTAGGAGAACCATACCCTTTACAATAACCACAAATAGTATAAAATATCTTAGTATAACTCTTACCAAACAAGTGAAAAATCTGTATGACAAGAACTTCAAATCTCTGAGGAAAAAAAATCAAAGAAGACCTCAGAAGATGGAAAGATCTCCCATGCTCATGGAATGGTAGGATTTACATAATGAAAATGGCCATCTTACCAAAAGCAATCTAAGGATTCAATGCAATCCCCATCAAAATTTTTCACAGACATGAAAAGGGCAATTCTCAACTTCATATGGAAAAACAAAAGAAAAACCAGGATAGCACAAACAATTCTCAACTATAAAAGAACTTTCAGGCCTGGAGAGATGGCTCAGCAGTTAAGAGCACTGACTGCTCTTCCAGAGGTCCTGAATTCAAATCCCAGTAACCACACAGTGGCTCACAACCATCTGTAATGAGATGTGATACCCTCTTCTGGTGTGTCTGAAGACAGCTACAGTGTTCTTATATATGATAAATCAATAAATCTTAAAAAAATAATTGAGATGAATCACCATCCCTGACCTCAAGCAATACTATGGAGCAATAGTGAAAGAAACCGCATGGTATTGGTACATTAAAAGAAAGGTCAATCAATGGAATAGAATCAAAGACTCAGAGGTAAACCCACACACCTATGGACACTTGATCTTTGATGATGAAGCCAAAAATATACAATGAAAAAAAAAAGGAAAGCATCTTCAATAAATGGTACAGGTCTAACTGGTATATGTAGGAGAATGAAAATGGATCTATATTTATCACCCTGCACAAAGCTCATGTCCAAGTGGATCAAGATCCTCAACATAAACCAGATACACTGAATCTAATAGAAGGGAAAGTGGGAAAGAGCCTCAAAACCACTGGCACTAGGGGAAATTTCCCGACAGAAATCCAATGGCTCAGGCTTTTAGATCAAGAATTGATAAACGGAATCTCATGAAACTGAAAAGCTTCTGTAAGGCAAAGAACATAGTCAATAGGGCAAACCAGCAATGTACAGATTGGTAAAAAAAAAAATCTTCACTCACTCTACATTAGACAGAACATATATAAAGAACTCAAGAAGTCCAAAAAAAAAAAAAAAAAAAAAAAAAAAAAAAACCCAAAAACCAAAAACCAACAACCCAATCAAAAAATGGGGCACAAAGCTAAACAGAGAATTCACAACAGAGGAATCTGGAATGGCAGAGCAGCACTTAAAGAAATGTCCAAAGTCCTTAGTCATCAGAAAAATGCAAGTAAAAACACCCCTGAGATTCCACCTCACACCAATCAGAATGGCTAAAAACAAAAACTCAAGTGACAGCACATGCTGGCTAGGATGTGGAGAAAGAGGAACACTCCTCCATTACTGATGGGAATTGCAAGCTGGTAAAACTGCACTAGAAATCAATCTGGTGGTTTGTCAGAAAATTAGAAATAGTTCTACCTGAAGACCCAGCTATACCACTCAAGGGCATATACCCAAAAGATGCCCCAACATACTCTAAGGACATGTACTCCACGATGTTCATAGTAGCCTTATTTGTAATAGCCAGAAGCTGAAAACAACCCAGATGTCCCTCAACCGAAAAATGGATACAGAAAAAAAAGTAGTTCATTTACATGATGGAAAACTATTCAGCTATTAAAAACAAGAACATCATGAATTTTGCAGGCAAATGGATAGAACTAGAAAATATCACCTTGAGTGAAGTAACTTAGACCCAAAAGGACATGTATAGTATGTACTCACTGATAAGTGGATATTAGCCAAAATACAGAATACCTAGAATATAACCCAGAGACTGTAAGAAGTGTAACAAGTATAAAGGCCCAAGTGAGAATGTTTCAATTCCACATAGAAGGGGGAAAGAGACAAAACTCTGCAGTGAGTTCCACAACACCCAGAGGAAGATCCACTCCCAGGTGCTCTAACACGCCCAGGATCAGAGGTGAGAAGGACACAACATCTGTCCCAACACCGGGAGAAAGTGGGACCAGCAGAACCCAGGCACACAGGAACTCTGCCAGCCCAGTGGCTCGGGCTGCTTCCAGTCTGTCTGGGCCAGCCAGTGCCCTGAGCAGACCTTGGGCACAAACCCCTTAGTCAGTACCACAACACGTAGAGGAACCTCCACTCACAGGTGCTCTAGCAAGCCCAGGATCACAGAATCCCAAAATCACAGGATCACAGAGACAGCTTGACTCTGAGGAGTTCTGACACAACCAGGATCACAGGAAGGACAGGATCCAGTCAGATTTAGCAAGGACAGGTAGCACTAGAGATAACCAGATAGCAGGACGCAAGTGTAAGAACATAAGCAACAGAAAACAAGGTTACTTGGCATCATCAGAACCCAATTTCCCAACATAGCATGTCCTGGACACACCATCTCACCAAAAAAGCAAGATTCAGATCTAAAATCACTTCTCATGATGATGATAGAGAACATTAAGTAGGACATAAATAACTCTCTCAAAGAAATACAGGAGAACACAGGTAACTAGCTGGAAGCCCTTCAAGAGGAAACACAAAAATTCCTTAAAGAACTACAGGAAAACACAATCAAACAGGTGAA
>NW_022196895.1:4549075-4569417 GCF_008632895.1 Mastomys coucha | reverse complement strand
AAACATTGACACAACAGTCAAAGAAAATGCAAAAAGCAAAAAGGTTCTAACCCAAAACATCCAGGAAATCCTGGACACAATGAGAAGACCAAACGTAAGGATAATAGGTATAGAAGAGAGTGAAGATTCCCAATGTAATGGGCCAGTAAATATCTTCAACAAAATTATAGAAGAAAACTTTCCTAACCTAAAGAAAGAGATGCCCATGAACATACAAGAAACCTACAGAACTCCAAATAGACTGGACCAGAAAAGAAATTCCTCCTGTCACATAATAATCAAAACACCAAATGCACTAAACAAAGAAAGAATTTTAAAAGCAGTAAGGGAAAAAGGTCAATAAAGACAGTCCAATCAGAATTACACCAGACTTCTCACCAGAGACTATGAAAGCTAGAAGATCATGGGCAAATGTCATACAAATCCTAAGAGAACACAAATGCCAGCCCAGGCTATTACACCCAGCAAAACTCTCAATTACCATAGATGGAGAAAACAAGATATTCCATGACAAAACAAAATTTACATGGTATCTTTCCACAAATCCAGCCCTACAAAGAATAATAGATGGAAAACACCAACATAAGGAGCAAAACCACACCCTAGAAGAAGCAAGAAAGTAATCTTTCAACAAATCCACACAAACCTAATTTCAACCTCTCACACCAAAAATAACAGGAAGTAACAATTACTTTTTCTTAATATCTTAATATGAAAATTAATATTACCAACACATCGTAATCGATTGAAATCTAAAAATATGAGGAATTAGAAATTTTATGATTGTCATCCAATGGTTTCTCTAATTTGGTAGTTGGAGAAATAGGTCCAATATTGTACATTCCATATATACTTTCTGTTTGTTTGTACATGACAGTGTCTTGCTGTGTACCACATAATGGTCTTGAAATCACGCTTCTCCTATCTCAGCCTCTCTATTAGTAGTATTGTTTATTTCATGTTTTTACACTATACCATGGTTCAGAAAAGCTTACATACTCCAAAAGTATTTATACAGCCAAAAGAAACGTAGACAATTAAATTGGGAGGGGCCTTGTAAGAGAACAACAAAGATTGAGACTGAATGTTTTGCTTGATGTTTGTAACTATTGTATAAAGTTTGAAGAAGAGGACTTTACAAGTTACTCTTTCTCTGAGATGAATGCTTTTCCAAATTATCACAGCCAATGAACCAAATTCTTACCCTTACCTAATGTCTGTGCCACCCTCCAAGCTGAACCATTGTTCATTGAAACAGTTGATGAATGACTTCATAGATAGACCATCTTAATCCACACATCATTTCTTAAATGAATGGAACCTGTTCTCTGTGGGCTGAGAATGAAGTCACTCACTCAAGTCAAATAGCTTTGACCATAGCAGGAAGTCTGTATCCAAAAATCGTGCCTATAATGCATTCCTTGGTGCAGCAGAACTGTCAACTCACAGTTTAGTTACAATGGAGGAAAAATCCTTTGGTGATGTGAGGGACATTGAAGTACAGCCTTATTACAATGAAATCCAATGTCTAAAAATTGTTCTTATTTTGGGCTTGTACCACAGTAAGAGCCAAGGTTTTAAGCTCTACTAAATACAAAACAAACAAACAAACAAAAAGACTTTATGTATTTATGTTCATTTAAAAAATACTAGTAGTGATGTATTATTTTAAAATATACAGTTAATATGTTTGGAGACATTTAAAATTTATATTGAGAAGAACATATATATTTTCAGTATTGCTGTAGACAAGCATCTAGATAATACTGTTAAATTGATTGTTGTTTTATATCGACAACTTTTATAACACTCATGTTTATTGTTATAATATTTTATAAATTTTAAAGAATATGAAAAAAAGGTATTATAGGTATTGAAGGGGGTCTCTGGGAGGAGTTGGGGTACAAAGGGGAGACAAGAATGTGATTTAATTCTATTTACTTAAAATATGTTTTTAAATGTTAACAAATTCAGATAAATTGAAATCATGTATCTTTTCTCATCATAATGCGATGAAACTTAAATCAATTTAAAAAAAAAAGAAGGGGTAAAGAAATAATTATGGCAGCCAGAAAAAAATGAGGGACCTGGGTGGAAAGGCAGGAGGAGGAGGGGAAAAGCAGAACAGGATCAAGTATCGGGGCTTACAAGAGAGAATCTCTGAGGGCCTTGAGAGATGAGAGGTCCAGGGACCTTCTAGAAAGTATCAAAACCTGGGAGGTGAGAAACTGTCAGGTTTCAATGGGGGTGAGCTTAACCAAAATGCCCAGCAATGGGAAGATAGAACTCTTAAAGTCCACTTCCAGTAGATAAACATGGCCTCAAGAGGAGGGACAGGATTACTAACCCACAGGGTTTCTGACCCAGAATTGTTGCTGTCTAAAAGCACTGCAGGGACAAAAATAAAGAAGATACTGAAGAAAGACAATCCAATGACAGGCCCATCTTGGGATCTATTACATGAAAGGGCACCAAGGCCTGACACTATTACTGATGCTATGATGTGCTTACAGACAGAAGGCTGGCATGGCTGTCCCATGAGGGGCCCTACCAGTATCTTAATATTAAAAATTGAATTCACATTACTGACTTTATTGTGTTGGCTCTGATAATATCACCATATGCAAAATCATGTACATTTTAAACTACTTTGTATAGTTACTAGAACACCAATTTGATATTACAGTGAAAGCACTTAGGCTATTTTATACTTATTTTCTTAGAATTCAGTCACAAGCTATTGTTATCCTTTCACAAATGGCAAATAATTGTCCAAATTTAAAAATCACTTCTGTGTATGTCATAGCTAAATACAGTGTATGTAAGGGATAGAGTCAAATTTCAGTTCATGACCCATATTGTATAGTGGTGTAATGGGTGTGTTGTTTATATAGTTGAAGGTACTTACATACCCTTGTCACAAATTCTGTTGTTAAATGTGTGCTTGTCTCTCCATTAAGTGGTGATATTCTTGACTTTTTCAGAAGTTGTTTAGTTTCCTGTGGCCCCATTTATTAACTTTCGAAGCATGTGCTTCCAGGGTCCCATTCAGAAAGGCCTTTAGTGTGCCAAGGAGTAATGTTTTTATCATGCACTCTTTTGCATTATATTCATAGTTTCAGTTCTAATTTTTACAGACTGGATGCATTTGGAGTTGAGGTCTGTAGACATTGAAGAGAAGGGTCTAGCTGCAGTCTTCTAAATGTTACTACCCAGTTTGTCCATAACAATTCAATTATATATATACATATATATATATATATATATACATATATATATATATAAACTGGATGTGGAATCTAGATGGTTTGAGAGAATGAAATGCTCTGTTATTTATCAAAACATCTAAATTTTAGTCCAGTGCCATGATGGTTTGCTATTCTGTAAGTGCAACTTGAAATCTCTATGGTGAAACTTATAGCACGTTTAGTTTCATTATTTTTTAACATTATCATTTTGTTTTTGATTGTTATTGCTTTTCTATTTGTGTGTTTGTGTGTGTGCATGTGTGTGTTTCAGTGTTGTTTATTGGTTTCACTTTTCCTGTTATTTAATGTATCCATACAAAATCAAGATTGTGGATATAATTTCTGTGAACATTTTACTATAATTCTGAGGAGGAAGCTCTTAAGTTTTTTTTGGTTTTGGTTTTTTTTTTTGGAAAGATGGTTGTATTCTAGCACTACTTATTCCAGTTGTGCCAGCTTCTGGTAATGCCTGCACATTCACACTAATACTTATGCTTTCATTTACAGTTGGCTGATTTTGATTAGTGTTTCAATTTATTATTATCATTTGAAGCTATTTGAATATATTTTTTCATTGATCTATCTCAGTATGTTTGCAGACCATATACACATAGAGTGCTTTTTTTCTGCCTAAAATTTATATCTTGTGGCTGTTCCAAATGTGCTTATCACCCATAGATGTTTGCACCTAGAGACATTAGGGTCTTTCTTGTATAGAAACATTTCATTTGTTCATATAACTTGTTTCACTTCTTCCCCTCATGGTTCTCCCTTCCTTTCCATTCCATTCCTTCCTTCCATTGACTTACCTAAATGTAAGATTTCAAATATTTTATTGAACAGAAGGAGTGAGGATGGTCATCCAAGTCCTTTTCCCGATTTAATGGAAAGGATTTGTGTGTTCTCTATGTAGGAAAACATTGTGTGGGATTACTGTTTGTTGCCTTGATTCTGTGGAAGAAATGCTTTACTAATTTCTAGGTTCTCTGTGGCTTAAATCATGAAGGGATGTTAGATTTTTGTCAAAGGCCTTCTCTACATATAATGACATTTTCATGGTGTGTCTGTGCTTGAGTCTACCTATGGCATGGAGGATATAAAAGTAGTAAGCCTGAATTGGATTTCTAAGAAGGGGTGATACTTCACACGACAATAGTGTTGTCATACTTCCAGACATCCATGCCAACATGAAAGCTTTGTTTATCCTGTCAACACCAATGGAAGGTTTCTTCATTTTCATTTAAGAAGAGAATATGCTCACATGTTGGGAGCAACCTTGTTTGAACATTAACTGCTTTGTCAGCCATAACTGCTTACTAGCACAAAGTCTTAGCCTTTGTGGGAAAGTCCTAGCACAGATGAGAACAAATAGTTATAAATCTTGTTGTTAGATATGTAGCAACCCATTTCGTTATGAGAACACCTGCTATAGATCTTACGGTAGTCTGAATGCTAGCTACCTTGTCAGAACACATAGCTATAGACCTTGCAGACAGGTGCCTAGCTACAAGCTCTGTTGGGAACAAACAACTATGGATCTTACGGACAGGAACCTAGCACCTATTCTGTTCTGTTTCCCCTGCTGAACTTTTTACCTAGCCAATATCCTGGTCTTGAGAATACCTGTGCTTCCCGGGAGACAAAGCAACCCTACTGCCTTCCCTTACCCATATCCTGCTTCTATGAGAATATAACCAAGTGTGGGAACAATAAAAATTTGTCAGCTTGATCAGACTTCTTCACTTGCTGTCCGTTCTTTGTGTCTCTTGTCCCTTCATTCTCTTCCAGGTGGTCCCCTAGTCCTCATTCCACCTTCCTGCGGGTCGGGGCACTCACATATCCAATAGAACTGCCTGGAATGCAACACCTGCTTCCAGACTGGATACTTTTGAAGTACCAACCAAAAATAATCTAACTTTTTCAAACCTCAATGAAGAAAATAAAGTTTAAAAATGCTGATCCAATGAGATTAATGGATATATATGTTCTAAGACCCATTGTTCCATGTAGATACAAGGTGCTATAATTCCAAATTTATGTAATCTACCAAGACACACAAAATATATGAATGTGTATCCTTTACTCTAAGATTATTAAATGTATACAGATTTGAATTACCAAAAGCCCACTTTGAGCTGTTAAACAGGGAATATTCCAGGTAAAGGTCTAGTGTTCAATGATAGGCCAGACAACAGGAAAAAACACCAGATCAGATACCAATAAACAGCATATTTATTGAAGAATTTGAAGAAAAATTGTTTTTGGGTCAGGATGAGAGTGATCATGCAATCTGATGGTCAGAGATGTTCCTGAGGTTGAGGGTAAAGGTGTTTCCACTGCATGCATGTCAGACAGGGGCAGTACTGGACAAATTGACATTGAACCTAGGGTTTTCTGTTTGTCTTCACAATAGTAGGAAGCAGAGAATTAAGTTTTGATTATTCATGATCTGTTTTCATTACATATTCTCATAGAAATTCCAACTGAATGAGAAAAGTTTTGCATTATTTGAATTATTTGTCTTTTTGTTTGTTTGTTTGTTTTTTAGGTTTTGTTTTTTGGTTTTGTTTTTAGTTTTGGTTTTGGTTTTGGTTTTGGTTTTGGTTTTTTCGAGACAGGGTTTCTCTGTGTAGCCCTGGCTGTCCTGGAACTCTCTCTGTAGACCAGGTTGGCCTCAAACTCAGAAATCTGCTTGCCTCTGCCTCCCAAGTGCTGAGATTAAGGGCGTGCACCACTACCACCCACTGAATTATTTGTCCTAAGTAATTTAGTTGAATAGCAGGAGTGAGAATTTTCTTCCTCATTCCCAATTTTAGTTGAAGTATTTTGTGAGTTCTCTGTGCATGAAAATGTTGCCTAAGCATTTCCTGATGGTTTTCAATACATATTTACTATACTTTATTGTAGAATTTTTAAATCCAGGACATAAAATATGTTTATTAACACCAGTAAGATTTTTCTGAAACATATTACCAATACTAATTTGACAGAATATGAATGAGCCTAGTATCATCTGAGAAACTGCTAGGGGATATACTCATTCAACAGCAAAGAGAATATGAAGACACAAAAGAAATAATGTATGTAGAAAATAGTAAGTAATAAATTTTTAAAATATCCATTACTTAGAGTGTATTTGTAAAACAACATACTATTTTAATCAGCCAAAGAAATCCGAAGTGCATGTGAAAGAATCAGAAGACTCACATTTTCAACCTTGAGCAACAGGTAATACTGAGCTAGTCGTTGAGGGAGCTGTGTCAGATTTCTGCAATACTTGAGAAATATAAGTAAAGAGGAAAATAGTGGGATACTGAGGAAAGAAAAAGTAAAATCAGGGAGTTAATAGACAAAAATGGGATGTAGGTCCATATTAGCCAGTAGAAAAATAAACTAATTCTTAGTAATGGAAATTCTTGGAGTGAGTAATGTGGGAAAGATATGAAATAAGCACTTTGTACTAAATGTGTTTGAGAAGAACCATGTGCTTTCAACTTTTATTCCTCACAGTTTAGATGGCAGCAAATTGAAGTATCTGACCAAGTGGAGCTATATATTATTCACCACAGATTAATATAAACATACTATTCATTATCCAGGTATGTAGAGTAATTAATGTGACATTGTGCTATCACATCATTGACTAGTACCTTCTATTGATAATAAGAGAATTAGAAAGAATGAAAGCAATGATTTACATACTGAAGGACCTGTAATGTTATCACAGAACAGTTCCATTAGAAAATTAATGGCTTATAAAACTCCAAATAGACTGGACCAGAAAAGAAATTCCTCTCGTCACATAATAATAAAAACAACAAATACACTAAAGAAAGAAAGAATTTTAAAAGCAGTAGGGGAAAAAAGTCAAGTAACATATAAAGGCAGGCCTATCAGAATTATACCAGACTTCTCACCAGAGACTATAAAAGCTAGAAGATCCTGGGCAGATATCATACAGACCCTACAAGAACACAAATGCCAGCCCAGGCTACTATACCCAGCAAAACTCTCAATTACCATAGATGGAGAAAATAAGATAGTCCATGACAAAACAAAATTTACACAATATCTTTCCACAAATCCAGCTCTACAAAGGATAATAGATGGAAAAAATCAACATAAGGAGCAAAACTACACCCTAGAAGAAGCAAGAAAGTAATCTTTTAACAAATCCACACAAACCTAATTCCACCTCTTACAACAAAAACAACAGGAAGTATCAATTACTTTTTAAATATCTTAATATAAAAATTAATATTACCAACATATCCTAATCTATTGAATCCAAAAATATGAGGAATTAGAAATTTATTAACTGTCATCCAATGGTCTCTCTAATTTGGTAATTACAGAAATAGGTCCAATATTATACAATCCATATACACTTTCAGCTTGTTTATCATGACAGTGTCTTGCTGTGTACAACATAATGGTCTTGAGATCTTGCTTCTCCTATCTCAGCCTCTCTATCAGTAGTATTGTTTATTTCATGTTTTTATACTATACTATGGTTTTCAGAACAGCTTACATATTTTAAAAGTATTTATATACCCAAAAGAAATGTAGACAATTAAATTGGGAGGGGGGTTGTAAGAGAACAACAAAAAGTAAGACTGACTGCTTTGCTTGACGGTTGTAACTCTTGTACAAGTTACCACAGTAAGAGCCAAGATTTTAAGCTCTACTAAATATAAAGCAAACAAACAAAAACACTTTATATATTTATGTTCATGGATGAAAATATTAGTAGTGATGTATTATTTTGAGATATACAGTTAATACATTTGGAGTTATTTAAAATTTATATTGAGAAAAACATATGTATTTTCAGTATAGCCATAGACAAGCATCTACATAAGACTGTTAAATTGATTGTTGTTTTATATCAAACAACTTTTATAGTACTCATTTTTATTATTGTAGTATTTTATGAATTTTAAAGAATATGACAAAAAAGATATTGTAGGTATTGAAGGGGGGTCTCTGGGAGGAGTTGGGGTACAAAAGGAAAACAAGAATGTGACTTAATTCTATTTACTTAAAATACATTTTTAAATGTTAACAAATTCAGATAAATTGAAATCATGTAACTTTTCTCATTAAAATGCAGTAAAACTTAAAAAAATAAAATAAAATTAAATAAATAAATAAAAAAGAAAATTAATGGCTTATGTTGAACTAGCAGCCAAATCATGCTTGGAATTCTGGTACTGTAGCACACAGGATCCACAGACAAGCAGTACTGTTGGTGATAATTAGTCCCTAGAAAGCCACACAGTAACACCTGGTCCTCTGAAAGCTAGTGAATACAAATGGAGTATGAAACACAATCCCAACTTTATTTCTCCATGTGTCTCTTTATTTCTTTATTTCTCTAAAACCAAATTATGTGGTATCTTCGACAATGAAGTGCTTCTTCCTGATTCTAGAAGTGAACAAAGGCCATATCCTTTTAGCTTTGTAGGACCTTAGAGAGTCCCCTAGCCAACAACATCGAGTCACTAGGATTTTCATTCAATAAACCAATTATCTCTGGGAGCCCCCTTTTCCACATATGCAGTGTTTCCTCTCTACATAATTGTCTTAGTTAGAGTTTTATTGCTGTGAATAAACAACATGACCAACTCTTAGAAGACCAACATTTAATTGGGCCTACTTATAGTTTCAGAGGTTCAGTCCATTATCATCAAGGCAGGAACCTGACAGCATCCAGGAAGGCATGGTGCAGGAGGAGCTGAGAGTTCTACATCTTCATCTGAAGGCTGCTAGCAGAATATTCACTTTCAGGCAGCTTGGACTAGGATATTAAAGCCCCATGTATTCCAACAAGGCCACACCTCCTAAGAGTGCCATTCCCTGGCCCAAGTGTATACAAACCATCACAATAATCATTACTGGCTTTTTAAAAATCCTTTTGTTTTTGAAGATATATATTTTTTGTTTGTTTTTGTTTTTTTGTTTTTTTGTTTTTTTTAGAGACAGGGTTTCTCTGTGTAGTCCTGGCTGTCCTGGAACTCACTCTGTGAACTGCCCGGCTGAAGATATATTTTTTAATTTGTAATTATATTTATGTGTCTTAGTCACTTGTCTATTTCTGTGAGGACACACTATGACCAACGCATGAGGAAGCATTCAATTGGGTACATGCTTATAGTTTCAGAGATTTAGCCCATTATCCTCATACTGGGGAGAACAGGCGCATGCAGGGAGCCATGGTACTGCAGGAGGAACTGAAAGCTACATCTTGATATACAGGCAGAGAGAGAGGGGCACTGGGCCTGATTTGAGGTTCTGCAACTCCTAACCCCATCTTCAGTGAGTGACACACTTCCTTAAACAGGATCACACCTCCTCTAATTTTTTCTCAGTGCTACTCCATGATGACTAAGCTTTCAAATAATGAGCCCATGGGTGCAATTCTTATAAAACTTCCATAGTATCTGAGTCTCGGTTTGTGCAAAGGAGCGAGGATGCCTTTGGAGTCTTGAAAAGGTCTTTTAATGTCCTGGAGCTGGAATCATAGTTAGCTGTGAACTGTCTACCTGAGTTTTGGGAACTAAACTCAAAAAAGCACTGTATATTCTTGATGGCTCCTACATTTCATCAGCCCTTTAGCTGCTGTTTTAATAACCCATTCTTCCTTACTTCTCACCCAGTCCAATTAGGGTTATAAAGTAGGTGGAAAGACCTTGCAATTGCTTTTCTTCAATCTAGTTATCCATATTTTTGTTTGTGTAAATGACAGCACTGTCACTGAAAATTCTCCATGGATACCTATATTTAACATTTTGGTGGGTGAGATCCTGCATTATGACTTCTTTTTTTTTTTATTGGATATTTTCTTTATTTACTTCAAATGGTTTCCCCTTTCCAGGTCTCCCCATTGGAAACCCCCTCTCCCCTCCTCTCCATGCCTCTATGAGGGTGCTCACCCCCTAACTATCCAACCACTCCCATCTTCCCACCCTGCCATTCCCCTACATTGGGGCATCAAACACCCTCAGGCCCAAGGGCCTCTCCTCCCACTGATGTCCAACAAGGGCATCCTCTGCCACATATGCAGCCAGCACCATGGGTCCCTCCGTGTGTATTCTTTGGTTGGTGGGCCAGTCCCCAGAAGCTCCAGGGTGGTCTGGCATGTTGACATGGTTGCTCCCTCCACTGTTGCTGCAAACTCCCTCAGCTCCTATAGTTCCTTCTCCAACTCCTCCATCGGGGACCTCCTCTCTCAGTACAATGGTTGTCTATGAGTATCAGCCTCTGTATTAGTCAGGCTCTAGCAGAGCCTCAGGAGACAGCCTTATCAGGCTTCCATCAGAAAGCATTTCCTGGCATCCACAATAGCATCCAGGTTTGGTGACTTTATATGGGATGGATCCCCAGGTGGGGCAGTCTCTGGATGGCCTTTCCTTCAGTCTCTGCTCCACACTTTGTCTCCATATTTCCTCCTGTGAGTAATATGTTCACCCTTCTAAAAAGCACTGAAGCATCCATATTTTGGTCTTCCTTCTTCTTAGGCTTCATATAGTCTGTGGACTGAATCTTGGGTATTCTGAACTTTTGGGCTAATATTCACTTATCAGTGAATACATTCTGTGTGTGTTCTTTTGTGACTAAGCTACCTCACTCGGGATGATGTTTTCAAGTCCCATCCATTTGCCTGCAAATTTCATGAAGTCAGTGTTCTTAATAGCTGAGTAGTATTCCATTGTGTAAATGTACCACATTTTCTGTATCTATTCCTCTGTTGAGGGACATTTGGGTTGTTTCCAGGTGACTTCTTTTGTAATGCTTTTTATACAGCAAGCTATTCTAGCATTGTGTACCAAGCTTATGGCCATTTCCAGCTCTGAGTTGGAAACCTAGAAGGAACTATTTCTTGTACATTTTTACTATAGCCTCCAGATATCCACTTCTGAGATTCTGATAACATCTTCATGTGTTTTTTTTTTTATTTTTGAAACTATAATTTAATTACATTTCTCCCTTGCCTTTCCTAAGTCCAGACAATTTCATATATAGCATAGTCATGGGAGGCAGAGGGATGGAGGGAGGGACTTGTGGGTGAGAGAGGAGGGCGAGGGGAGAAGGGGGGACAGGATCAGGAATGGGGGGGGGTGGTAGAGAAATCCAGAGGGCCAGAAGAATGAATTGAAATATGCAGCCTCAGGGGGACCCTCTAGAAAGTCCCAGAGACCAGGACTCAGTGGGGATGACCTTAGATGAAATGTCCAACAGTGGGGAGAAGGAACCTGAAGAGACGACTTCTAATAGATAGACAGTGGAAAGATGGGGTTACCAACCCACTATCAAAATTTCTGACCCAGAATTGTTCCCGTCTAAAAGAACTGCAGGGACAATAACAGAGCAGAGACTGAAAGAAAGGCTGTCTAGTGGCTGGCCCAACTTGGGATCCTTTTCATGGGTGGGCACCAAACCCTGACACTATTACAGATGCTATATTGTACTTACACACAGAAGCCTAGCATGGCTTTCCTCTGATAGGCTTTACAAATAACTAACTAAGACAAATACAGATACTTACAGCTAACCATTACACTGAGGTCAGGACCTCTATGGAAGATTAAGGGAAAAGATTGAAGGTGATGGCAACTCCATAGGAAGACCAACAGTCTCAACAAACCCAGATCCCTCGGAGCTGTCAGAGACTAAGCCACCAACCAAAAAGTTTGGTCTAAAACTCCCTGTACATATGTAGCAGAGGACTGTCTTATCTGGCCTCAGTTGGAGAGGATGGGCCTAATACTGTAGAAGACTTGAGGCTTCAGGGAAGGGGGATGCCATGGGGTTGGGGGAGCACCCTCTCAGAGGCAAAGGGGAAGGGGAGTGGAATGAAAAACTGGCAGGGGGGACTGTGGAGGGAGGAAACATCTAGAATGTAAATAAACAATTAATTAAAAATAAAGAGGGGGCTGGAGAGATGGCTCAGTAGTTAAGAGCACTGACTGCTCTTCCAGAGGTCCTGAGTTCAATTCCTAGTAACCATCTGTAATGAGATCCGATGTACTCTTCTGGTGTGTCTGAAGACAGTGACCGTGTACTCACCTACACACAAATAAATAAATAAATAAATAAATAAATAAATAAATAAATAAATCAAAGGAGAAGGAGGAGGAGGAGGAGAAGGAGAAGAGGAAAAGAGGAAGAGGAAGAGGAAGAGGAAGAAGGAGGAGGAGGAGGAGGAGGAGGAGGAGGAGAAGAAGAAGAAGAAGAAGAAGAAGAAGAAGAAGAAGAAGAAGAAGAAGAAGAAGAAGAAGAAGAAGAAGAAGAAGAAGAAGAAGAAAGGTATCTGCTGTAGTGTTTGTTGTCCAGTCTCTGTATTCTGAGAAAGTGCAGGCTTAAATGAAGTCCCAATTGGAACAGTGTGAAAGGCTGAACCAAGTGACCTAGCTGTTCTGAAGGTGTCCCAGAAGCACATCTTTCGAGGAAATAGCATCTATGTAGTTGAGGTAGGATCAGGCATTTCAGCATCCTCAAGGTGGATCTTGCCAGGACTGTTTTTTTGACCTTTTATTTGGCAACAACAAATTTTACAAGCAATATATAGTTATATAAAGATATGTTATGGAATGTGCAGGGTGTACCGATTAATGAAGGATGATTTTTGCTCTATATTTGAGCAAATGAAAGACAACTGTCTTTCTTTAGAAGTTAGTTTGATCATATAATCAAACTGCACTATACATCTTCATGCCATATGAAAGGATGGCATGCAGGCTAGTGAGATGGCTCAGTGGGGGAGAACACCAACTGCTCTTCGGAAGGACATGAGTTCAAATCCCAGCAACCACATGGTGGCTTACAACCACCCGTAATGAGATCTGACGCCCTCTTCTGGTGCGTCTGAAGACAGCTACAGTGTACTTACATATAATAAATAAATAAATCTTTAAAAGAAGAAAAAAAGGATGGCATGTAATATTAAGTTATGGGAAATCTGTAGCCAACGAGATTTATTGGCCATGTAAGGTTAAGTTCTGGCTGGAGACATACATATGTCCTAGTCCATTTCAGAGTTGTTTCAATAGAGGTTTAGCATTATACCTTTCTGGTTCATTTGGTCCTTTTCATTTTCTTCCTTTTTTTCTGCAGAGGGTATCAAACATGATCTTTATTATCTTGGAAAAAATCCAAAACCTTTTCTTCTTCCCTATTAACACAAATATGGAGCCTCTCTCCAAACATAGTACGTTCCTTGTCCAGCAGTTTGAAATTATTGGAAGTATAGACTGATTTAATCTAGCACACCCTTTCCTACTTAGATCTGATCCATTTTGACCTCTCAGAGGATGTGCAATAGCATTCTAACCATTGAACATAAGCGTTTTTATTTTGATAATTTAAAACTGTTATTATTATTTATTGAGATAAATTTTCTCTGTGTATCATGGCCTAACTTGGATTAGTTTCATAAATTAGGCTGGCCTTGAACGTGGTCACAAGGAATCTATATGTCCCTGCCTTTTACTGCCAAGTAATGAGATGGATATATTTATTTAGTACCTGTGTATCCTTGAAAACATTTATGTCAATTTTTATTTCTTTCTACTTTGGAGATTATTATGTATATGGATTTATCTTTTTCTCTCTTAATATCTTTTTCTATATTCAACTTTATTCAAATTCCCTTCCTTTTTACTGGGTAAGCATATTCCCAAGTAAAATTGCATAATTAGGATTTTGTCTTAGATCTATGTGTCATACGCTAGGGGGAGCTGTAATTAGTTGTCCCATGGGAGCCCACATTTAATGAGCCTAATTGCTTAGATAGGGTTGACACCCTACCTCATTGGGGGTAGCAAGTCCCCAGTGTATGTCACTTTTTCATTAGACCATTGACTGTTAGCGTATCCAATTGTATGCTATGATGGCACATCATATTTAGACTTCAATTGGCATTCTTTGTCTTGTTAAATTTAAAACAATATTCTCTATAATGTGTATTTATCTCCTCTAACTAAACCCATTTTATACTGTATTGCCAAGATGATAATTAATGTGCAATATAGCTAATAAGCTTAACAGTATTATTCTTTAGAAGTTTCTCTTGTCCAGTGGTTTCTGGATTCCTTATCTGCCTCAATCCTAACTCAAGGTTCTTACACTGACTAGCAGAATATATCTTTCCTAGGGCAAAATGCTTTTTGGCAAGAGAAAAAGCATTATCTTTCAATTTGAAATTAGAGACATACTTATGTGGATAAACTTCATAAATAAATATATCTATGTTGCCTTTTCTTTATGTAAATTTAAGATGTATGCTTATTTTGAAATTACTAAGGGCATTTCAATTATTATTAAAAACTTACATAGTACCTTTAAGGAAAAAATTTTGAATTTTAGACTGTTCTTTGCAATATCTACTTCTGTATCTATCAGCAGAGAGTCTTGCCTGACTTCACTGTGTAGACCAGGTTGGTGTAGAATTCATAAAGATCTGTTTCTGTCTCCTGTGTCTGCCCTTTGAACTCATGCTGTGCTGTTTCCGCCTTCCACCTGATTCTGGCTGCAACACCCAACCTAGTGCTTCATTTCCGCTCTCCATGACTGCAGAGCATTAATTCCCATATGACAGGACAAGGCTGAACTGCTGTGCCAAGCTTGGGAGAACCAGTTGTGGTCTCTGGGAAGTCTCCACGGGTTTGGCCATCTTCTGCTGCAGCAGCATCCTGTGTGTAACCTGAAGTTCATTCTTCCCTTTGGTTGCTGCTGTGCTCAACCTTGGGAGAAGCCCAAACCTCTGTGTTCTGATTTTAAATTTAGTAGGGGCTTCCTTTAAAAGCCTTCTGTACTACCATCTCTCTTCAGGTTCCTGTTCCTTGGTTAGGGAATCTCGTTCCCAGTCATTCCTCTTGTGTTGTTCTAGGAAACTTTAGCTTTGCTCTGATTTTGTCCTTTTCCTGCTAGCCTGACTTTCCCTCACCTGGATGTTTTCAGGCTGCAACGTTAGGTTCTAACTGCCGCCATAAATTGACCGCCATCTCTAAAAGTTGAGTCCTGGTTCTTCCTCCCAGTCTCATGCTCCCAGAAATATGACTCAAAATATATTTACAAATATTTTGGTCCTATCTCTGACTATATATGACAAAATATCCTGTTTATTCTAAACTATATTCTGCCACGTGACTGGTTACCTGTACTCAGGTGCCATGCACTCATCTCACCACATCTTCCCTGGCTGATCTCTCAGCGCCTGGCTCTATCCCAGAATTCTATCTGCCTCCCCAATGTCCTACCTTCTATTTTCTGCCCAAGTCATAGGCTGTAGGCTTGACAGGTTATGCAAACACAAAATACACAATTAACTCTCTACAGGAGTTAATAGGTGTGGAGAGAAAATAAGAGAAGGCAAAAGGGGTAGAAGTATGATCAGAACATATTGCATACAATTATACTGTCCACAAAGGAAAACAAAGTGATAGAGCAGGCATCAAGATGGCTGCTAAGGCTGGCAGTGCTGAATTGCTAGGAGAAAGTATACCCCCTTATTTGTCCTGACCTCCACATACATATAAACAGATGTAACTATAGCAAAACTTAGAATATAAAAATAATGCTACTGAATTAAACTGGAACTTTTTTATAAGAATTACAAAAAGGCATTCAAATAAGGTATTTTTTTTCTTTGTTCTGGTAGAGGTCACTGTTAGAACAGCAGCTTATATTTGCCTCTTTGGCTTAAAAAGTTGATGGTGGAAGGATATGACCAAAAGGGTAAATGTGCTTGAGGCATAAGCCTAATGACATGAGTCCAAATTAAATTCCCCATATAAAGGTAGGGAAGAACTGACACCACAATGGTGTCCTCCACATGTGAGAATGGCACATGCATACCCATATACAACTAGTAAATACAAATTAAAAGGGGATAGTTAAGAATGGCAAGAGGCTCAGTTATTAAAGGCTAGGCACACAAGCTAAACTAAAAAAGAAAGTAATATGAGAAGAGAGAGAACACTTGTATATGGGGGAACGGGAAGTTGTGAAATGCATAAACAGAAGGGGACACCACCTAAAGGAATAAAACAAATGGGAAGCAGAGATGATTAATCAGGTATGATATATAGAATGGGGTTATAAAATCCTCTTTTATACAAAAACGCACTTTAAAACAATTCTCTTCCCTTCTGGTGTTGCAGGAAATGGCCCAGAGCTTCCACCTAAGGTCTGCCAACGCAGGCACTGAGCGGGGAAGGCGAGGACGGAATTCTGTCAGCTTCGGTGGGGACCCTGGTTAGTAGTGACTTTTATCCTCACATGCTAACCACCCACAGGCCCAGCTTTCTAACATTCAATTTCCCACTTAACCCACGAGACTGACTGGGGATTAGTAAACGTGCTTGCCTGTACTCATATGCTCTTATGTTCCTTTCACTACAGACATCAGTTCTTGGATCATAGAGGAGGGCTGTCTGTGTGGAGAAATGTTCTGCCACTTTAAAATCTGAGGCCATCTTGACAGTTTCAGTATCACTTCAGCAATTCTTTTAATTATGACCTTTGGAAACCCACTTCTGGAATTTATCTGCAGAAGTACAGCCTGGCACAGCATTGACAGTGAGTGTTCTCCGGGCTACTTTGTGTGTGCCTTAAAATATAAAATGGCTAAGAACAAAGGTGAAACTTGGTTTGAACTTGCCCGTGGTGCTATTTATTCAAATAGTTATTTTCATGTTTTCCAAAACATATACCTGTTGAGCTTGGCCATGTGCATGTGGGAGGAGGAATGGAATGAGGAACTGTCTGAGGGCAGACTAGGAGGAGAATGGCTGGACTGTAACAAAAGATTAAAGATAATTTTTTTAAAAAAATAAAGAAAAAAAGTGAGTATACTGTTCCTAGATGTCAGTTGGGTGAATGGGAAATCATCTGAACCTAAGATCTAATCCAGAGCCACCACCTCCTCCCATGCTTCACACCATTCTACCCAAGGTGGTCCAAGACTTCCTGGTTTATGCCCTTGGGTCCCAGGAGTAACTGTGTCTTAGCTCTCATTGGCTAACTTACTCCCTAACTCACAGGCTTCTGCTACTTGCTCAGTTGATTCCTCCTGCCCCAAGGAAATATCTTACCATGCTAATAACTAAGGCCCATTGGGAATTTATTATTTGGTTGTTTTTATTAGACTCAACCATTATCAAACCACCTCATAACTTTATTGTTATTTTCTTGCTTTACCAGTACTCAGAATAAAATCATAGAGGAATTGATTTTAATAACCTTTGCAAATTCTAAATTCTGGTTCTAAATTCTAAAGCCAGACAGCTGTAATTCATTCAGCATCAAGGAAATATTATATTCTCAAGACAAAATGTATAGAGTACTGTGTGGTGCTGTTTTAACTGGACATGCTATGAACAGACAGCAAGATTTCCTAGTTCTACTAAGTGCATATGGCCTGCAACCTGCAAGGGAAGCACAGTGCTTCATACCAACTGAGTAGGTAGATTTGGCAGACTTAAACATGCAGGGTGTGGTTTACATCCTATGTAGGCAAAGATACAGATTAATGGACAACGTATGTATAGAGGCACAGAATGGCGGGCACCAGCCTATGAAAACCTTTGTCTAAGGACAGCAGGGTGGACTGCTATAAGAGGCTTTGAATGCGTTTTGATAGGCAAGGCTGATGGGTAGATTATATATGGCAAGGAGCAAAAACTTGGACTTGAGTCTTGAGTAACTACAGGGAACCTATTCTAAAGAGAACTTTTATAGGTACTCACCTCATGAAGGCAAGTATCTACAGATTGTGGTCAGGAACTCACAGACCCAGTTCAGAGGCCACCTGAATGAGTTTCTCCAAGGCAAGCTGGATGCAGCATACCTCAAAGCTCAAGGATTCAGGACAGACAGTGAAGTCCAACAGGACCTCTAGATAAAGTCTGAACAAGCCCTCTGGGGGAAGGGGAAGAAATGGAAATGAAAGTCTGGATTCATGCATACAATAAGAGCACTGTACTGGACCTGCATGCCTAGAATTCCAGGAACATTGATTCAGACTGTGGGAGAACATTTAAAAACAATTACAAGTAGCTATCTAGAATAAGTCTTTTAAATTTCCCTCAGAAATACACAATATTGTCCTGAAGTGTTTTTCACAGTTCTGAAATAACTGCACCATAGAGTCAAAACATTTTTTATTACTTTTTTTGTATCACTTTGAACACTTTTGTAAAAATACAAGAATAAAAGCAGTGTTTACAAGTATTGAAAAGAACTCTGGATATTTAAACTCAGCACCTAAACACAGTAGCTTGAAGCAGGAACTTCAAGGCTCTGGTAGGTGAGTAAATGGTCTTTCCTGCATGTTCCTCTTTGAAGAATTCCCTTAGAGCTAAGGTATTTATATACAGACTATTAAATAGGAAAGGCAATCTCATTTGCTTGTTTTCAGCACTTCCTCCGTAAGATTATTTTACAAGCATGAAATAAACATAATGCTATCTATTTAAGGAGCAAAAATCTTACTTTTTAAAAAAAGTTTGAGTATAGAGTACTTTGTGTTTTTTTTTTTAATTTACAGTCCCAGATCTATCACAACCCCGTGGAATAAAAGCAGTTAAAGTTTAAATACTCACTTTTTAAATAGGCTGGAGGAACAGAAAGGTTTTCTTGAGCTATGCAGAATTTCTATTTTCAAATTCCTTAAACTTGGTTACCTGGTTACCTGGTTCATGGCACCTAAGGCTAACCCAGGATACTGAACCTCCTCTAATACATATGCCTTAGTCACTTCAGGAGGTTAGGAGCCAGACATCACATGTGAATAAAGGGCAATGTTTAAAGTTTTACTACAAAAATGCAATCGGGTCAAATATTACAAAATTCTTCATGAAATTTCAAATTAAGCATCTTTTCTAAAATATTTAACTAATCCACTTAGGGTTGTAAACACTAAAACAGTGACATAGTGACATAGAGTACTGACAACAGAAACAACTTACTCAACTCACAAGTCAGCTGTACCTGACCAGGAAATGGTCCCCTCTTACACTACAAACCTGTAGCCCTTTGCCCCAAATGACACTGTACAGGATTTAGCTTGACCTAGCTCTTCAAGACACCATTAACACATATGAGAACACTTCAGCAAATGGTAATAACTGCACAGGTTTGGACATTTCATCATAACTCATGACATTTGTCTTTTCTTAATATTTAAAAAGCATCTGAGTAACAAGGGGAAGTCAGCTTCCTGTAAGCCTGTGCTTCACCAAACACCAATACTATCCATTTCAGATTAAAGTCACAGAAAGTTTTGATGTTACCTTCTGTAGCTTAAGTATAATTAAATAAATATAGTCAAAGCAAAGAAGTAACATTTAGATCTCAGTGTTTTAGAAAGTTAAAATTAGATTCTGGTGTTAAAGCAAAAATCATCCCTTGGTGATTGTACACCTGGAAGAACACATCTGCCCTAACAATGGCAACTCTTGAGTCAGATGTTACAATTTTGATACATACAAAAACTCTTTTATCATTTGGTACAATCCTGGAAGTTGACTAAAATTTTTAAGCAAACAGGGGTTAAAAAAAAAGCCAAGGTAGCTTTATAGTAGCAATAGTTTCTTTTTTTATTTTAATATACTTTAGGAAACACTATACAAAGCTGAGCTTTCCCACTGTTTCTGTGTAACAGCAGGAAACTCCATGACACAAACTGTTTTGTGGTGTTAAGAGCAGTCAGCACCAGACTTGAAAAGTTAGGTACAACATAGACATCCTTCAAAATGAAGTGTCAGAATAGTGAGTCAGATAAACCAACTTGAACAAAGACAGCACTTGGGAAGTGCTTCCTCATTCTGACTGAATTTCACTTTCATCAAATATCTTTTACACAATTTATTATTAATGTGCTTTAAACAAAACCTCCCTATAAGGAATTATTACTTGTAATAAAGATATAAATATTCAACAAGAATAGTTTTGATAAAGAATCCTCATGTAGTTCAAAGTCTACTATGTACTGGCCGAAGGGAAAAAAAGGTAACAAAATGTGTTTGTTTAAACATGTTTATTACAACAGGTACAATTCACATCTGACTAGCTTTGTTCTCCTTCCCTCCC
>NW_022196895.1:4528522-4548232 GCF_008632895.1 Mastomys coucha | reverse complement strand
ACCATGAAGGAATTCTGATTTTTTAGCTTTTCGAGTTCCTTAATTTGTTGTCTCAAAAACAGTATTCTGAAAAACAAAAGTAGATATTAAGATATGTTACAAAAAAACTTTATAAATATTAAATGAGTATACTGAATAATAAAACATTTTAGTTGATTTAACACATATATTAAAATACTGAAAAAGCTAGAAATTATCTTAATTTCCTGGCAATTTTTCAATATTACTTCAAACATACAGAACGATTTGAATATTATGTGTAGTATAAGCATTAAAAAGAAGTTAGGTAGTAAGTATGGGGAAAATCTATACCTCATTTATTCTTGCATATTATTTCAAATATACAACTTAAGAAAAAGTTTTCTCCCAGGCATGCCTAACTGTAATATATATATATATGTGTGTATCTCAGCATCCTGTCAAGTCCAGGCGTTTAAGCAACCTCCAGATGCTCCACTCTACTCTCACAGGCACGGATGCTTCTACCGGATCCGCTCCTTCCTATATATCTACAGATGGTTCTAAACCCTGGACAGCAAGGAAACAGCCAACTCTCCTGAGCCTGGATGAACATGGTTCTCCAAAGAAAAGCCGCCCCAAAGTCAGCAGGATATAGCAAAAGATCACCACGATCTTATTCCTGCTCCACCACTGCCTCTATTTTTTTCCTTTTAATTACTGGCACTCTGTCTGGGCTGTTCAGCGGTTACCTGGCTCCCTACCCCACTTGCTTGCTTGCCTTTTGGCTCTGTCCTCTTGCCCCTTACCCTCTCTGTGCCCATTCCTATACCCACCCCTCCACGTGCTCATGCTCAAGGTTGGTATTTACTCCTTTACTCTTGTCCTCTGCTTTTCTGTCTCTAATCGTCTCAAGTCCCTTCCCCATTCCCTGAATAAACTCTACTCAATACTATACCATAGTACAGCTGTCTCTCCAGGGGAAGGGATGCCTCAACATGGGCCAACAGAGGCACACCCTTGCCCACACCTGACCGCATATCCACCAACCATATTCCTTCTCTCCTTATATTTTATAATTAAGTAGAATTAAACAGAGGAGAGGCCAAAATTCCTACAAAGTAATAACTGTACATGTAGATACATAAAACTGATGCCAAATAAAATGTATTACTTCAAAATTGCTAGTTGAGGTATTTTGAGTGTGACAAATTATCCTAAGCCTCTTTCAGGGATATATTCAATGAATATGTCACAATATAGCCCAAGAATGGACATAACAAAATTACAACAATTAAAAATGAAAAACAGTTCTGGGAGTGTAGCTCATGGAAGGTAAGTGCCTATAATCAATCTTTAATCATTCTCCCATATATACTTTTAAAGTAGAACACCAACTGATACACACACACACACACACACACACACACACACCAAGTTCCACAGTTAGTCACAAATTTGATAGAATCTATTCTCTCATATGGATTAAAGCATTCACTGCCTATACTAACACTGAATTATGTACTACTGACTTGATATCAGACCAGGGAAATTTTTCTACGATTCTTTTATATATGTGTGTACACTGTCCCTGTCTTCAGACACACCAGAAGAGGGCAGCAGATTCCATTATAGATGGTTGTGAGCCACCATGTGGTTGCTGGGGATTCAACTCAGGACCTCTGGAAGAGCAGCCAGGGCTCTTAACACTAAGCCATCTCTCCAGCCCCCAGGAAAATGGTTTTAAGACATATTAACCAACTAAGAAAGTCAAATGCCTATCTATTAAATCACAATGCTGTCTGAGTGGTAGAGCTAATTCCTAAGCAATCCTACGATGAAAGAATTCCAGCTGATATTTAAAATTAATAAATATCACTAGATTAACAAAAACTAGAAAAATGAAGATTCCAAGTTAACTGTATAAATCACAACCCGATGTATATTTATGAATTGGAGACAATAAGTATTTCCCCTGAATCATGATGTATATAGATAAACTATAATGTCACTACACTAAGAAGTTTGCTTTCAAAGCACATGTTCCAAATATACCTAAACTATCTAATACCAGATAACATCATAAGCACAAGGAAAGCTAAGATTGCAGATATATTCCATTTGGCTAGACAATACACCATCATTTTTATTTTCAAAGGATCTAGGAATATAAACAGTAATCTACAATTTTACTGAAACAATTTAATCACACAATGTATACTTAACTTAAATCAAGAGGGGCATTTCTAATTACCTACCAGCAATATCTCATTTTTAAAGTAACATATCCTAGTGGAACAGAGTTATAATCCAAGAAGTATAGAGTTATAAACTTAGGAAGAAAAACCCCAATAAAGCAACTATGAATTGATGAGAAACCAAGACACTGTAGCGTGCCACAGGCCATCTAGATTATAAAAATCTCTAGAACATAGTATGACTGCATTCAAAGACCATAATTTGACTCATATGATTCCCACATCCAAAACCACATGAAGTAGATAATCATGTGGTTCTTCCTATAAACTTGCAGTTCACATGCTTATCTCATCTCAAGACATTCAGTCCTAAGCTGCCCCTTCTCTAGGGTTAAAAACTCAGTATCAACAAAGGCATCCTAATCGAGTAATGTCATTCACATAGACCTTTGTGTTATTTTTAATCTTGAAAAAGTCAGGAAATAAACTTCAGTGTTCTTTGGTGCATGGGTCCCTTCATGTCCCTCTTGTCCTGCCTCTCCCCACAGTATAAAGGATCATATTGTACAGTATAAACAGCTGCACATGGTATCCCCCACCTACTACTCATGGAGTGTCTTTCTCCAGAATCAGATCGACCTTGCAGTATTGAAATGCTTGTATTCAAAAGCTATTATTTTCCTAGCTAATAGCCCTAACACAGGTACAATGCTAGAAGTTCCATTAAACATATAGATCCTGAAACTTCCAACAGGACATTGACAAGTCACAAAGTGTTTCCTTAAGTGAATAAAAAAATAAGGCCGATTAACTTAAAAAGAAAAACAATGGGTGGAGGGGTGGAGAGTTAAGATCACTAACTGCTCATCTGAAAGTCCTGAGTTCAAATCCCAGCAACCACATGGTGACTCACAACCATCTGTAATGAAAGCTGACACCCTCTTCTGGTGCGTCTGAAGACAACTACGGTGTACTTACATATAGTAATAAATAAAGCTTTGGGCTAGACCAAGCACGGGTCTAGAATTCAATTCCTATACTCACATACATAAAATAAATGAATCTTTAAAAAAAAGAAAAAGGAAAACAACAATAAAAAAAATACTGTGGATCAGTAAGCTTTAGAAAGGATTTTCTTTCTAGAAAATTGACTAGCAAGCAAATAAGAATCATGCTAATTTTACTGTTGGAACCCAAACTGCAAGACCAATGAAGTTGGCTAACACCTGTGTGGGTAATGTTGAAGGCATTAAATTAAGTGGTTCCCATTAACCAGTTATATAAGTATCTAGTGGGGGATCTTAAAATGAATGGGCAGGGAAAAAGCACTATACTTAATTCTAAAAAGATAACATATTCCAGGGGCTAGAAAAAAATGGGTCCAGTAAGAAAGCACTAACTGCACAAATATAAGAATCTGATTTTGTATTCCCAGCACACATATTAAAAAGCCAGGTGTGACAGTATATATCAGTGATGCCATAAGAGGCCTCAGGTTTGCTGGCCAAATGGACTTTTTAAAGTCATTCAAAACCAAAACACTACATATATATTATATGTTAATATTATATAGAAACACACATACGCAAACACACACAAAGTGAAAAACTTACCTCTGCTCTCGCAAAGTTGCTTGAATTTCACATACTCGAACTAATGATCTCAAATTTTTTAACTCAGTACATATTTCTGACATGTGAACACTTCCCATATTATGGGCTTCTTCACGCAATCTTGATGCCTACAGTTAATGAGTTGAAGCTCATATAAAATATGAACATACACATACAAAAGAAATAAAAGTACATTTACATAATCCCAGCACTCTAGCAGATGAAGTGAATAAGATATTAAATTCCAGGCTGGTGAGATGGCTCAGTGGGTAAGAGTACTGACTGCTCTTCCAAAGGTCCTGAATTCAAATCCCAGCAACCACATGGTGGCTCACAACCATCTGTAATGAGAGCTGACGCCCTCTTCTGGTACGCCTGAAGACAGCTACAGTGTACTTATTTATAATGATAAATAAAAGTTTAGGCCAGAGCCAGCAGTGACTGAGCAAGTGGAGCTGACAGGAGAGAGCAGGGTTAGCCGGAGCAAGCAGAGGTCCTAAAAGTCAATTCCCAACAACCAGATGAAGGTTCACAACTATCTGTATAGCTATAGTGTGTACTCATATACATAAAATGAATAAATCTTTTTTAAAGTTATTAAATTCCAAACCAGCTTCATGTTTACACACTAACTTTCAGACCATCATTGCACAGAAGAAAAAAAGAGAAGTAAAAGTAGAAAAGAGGGGAGAGGAAGACAAATGAGAGACATACCTGTTTCTCTGCATGGTCTGCAGGCCACCCTTGAACGTGTTTTATGAGATTATCATTGAAGTGCACTGCTAGAGTAGGTGTTAATGAGCACGCAGGTCTAGCAGATGCATTCTGTGGTACAACAGGTGCAGTTGATGTGTTACTACTACAAGTATGATTGGGACCAGGCGATGGACTTCTCTGGCTACTGCAAGAAAAACAAATGAATGTATAGTGGGCTTCTAGATGGCATGAAAAAGTCCTAGAAAACACTATGTAAGTGAGGGTTTTATTTTTCTTTTACCTCATCAATACTCTCAAAATTTCTATGAGTAGGCTAATGTGCAAATAGAGTGGCAAACATGATGCCATGTGCCTTGCTTGTACAAGTCCCACACATTTTATTCTCATCGAGTTACATTTGAAAGAAGCCCATGTTTGTAAATTATGTGACTTGTTCAGTAACAGTCATCCGTGGACCTGTCAACACATCCTTCTGTGATGGAAGTACTGTCTGGTACGTCCTGCTCAAACAACACAGGACGCCATAGGAAAAATAAATAACAACAGTCTCAACCAACCAACCTTAAGCGCTGAAGACTTCGTGGAGAGACAGGATCATGACCCTGCTGCTTGTCAGCAGTTACAGGCTGCTGTGTAGCCGAATGTGACACTGGTCCTTGCTTAACTACTGGAGTACTAACCTAAAATGTCAAAATCTGGTGAGACAGGCTTTTATCACATGAGAAAATTAGATTTAAAAAATCTTATATACCAGTAACATTCTGCAGGTAAACAGAGTTCTCAAAATCTTGTTTCATTACATTAATACTGGTGACTCAAACACTTTTAGTTATACATATATCTACACATCTACTTTATAAGCGTAAATTAGTAGTTTTCACAAAGTCAAATAAGTATCAGATCCATTGGACCTAGTTCTGGGTATCTATAAGTCACAGAAATGAAATGTTGGAATCCAAACTCCCATCTCACTTCAGTAATTACTCATAACAACTTAGCCATGTCTCTGCCCCAAAGGTTAAATTTTAAACCACTCTTTTTATAAAACATCTTACAGTAAAAATCATAAAAGCTATTACTAATGCCAGCAGCTTTCTGAAACAGCACTTTTTTTTATGAATCCTACAAAAATACACATTACTGGTACATAGATACTGATTTCAAGCACATATCAACATGTTTGCAGTATGCATAGTATATGTGTTCTATTTGAGATATCATTAAAAAGTTACCCTATACAGATAAAACAAGAGGCCAATGACTGAAAATGGTGAATAGACTTCTGAATGAATACACACACACACACACACACACGCACGCACGCGCGCTCCCTAGACAATGACATACATATATATATTACACACGTGTGTGTATATTTATGTATATGTATATACATATATACATATATGTATATACACAGACATATATATTCAGATGTCCTAAACCAAAAAAGATAGTTTCAATAATTCTCTCAGAAAATTTCTTACCTTTAACATTAAAAACAACAAAACACAAGCCCAAATACATGAAGTTCTAAACTTCACTTAATCACAAACAAAATCTTAATTTTAAAAATAGTTGGTGAGATGACAACAGAGAAAGCCCTTGCTGTACAACAAAACCTAAGACCGAATGGAGCCCGCAGAACTTATGCAAATGGCACAGTAGCACAACAGCCAACCTATCAAATCAGCACTCAAAAGGCAGAGGCAGGACTCCCAGATTAAACTGGCTAGTCTTATTCATAATCTCTTGCTTCAGCTGAAAGACACTGCCCTCAATAAATAAGATAATAAACAATTGAAGAATCCACACATGTACTCACCAGGCTACATACATAATCCTATTAAAACACACACCCACACACAAACACAAACACACACAAACACAAAAACAAAACTAGTGTGAATAGTGGTCATGATTAGATATATGATGGGGCAAAAGTTGATGTAACATTAGTAAAATCCAGTCACAGTCCAGTTATACGCCACAACTGTGTACTAAGTAGGAATTTATAGGTTTTCCTTACCTAAACATAGCCATTCATGCCTACTACTATAAAACTAGATTTACCTAAAAATTTTATTAAGTGAAGCAAAAAGAATGTGATTCTCTAGGAAAAAATTTAAAATGTCATATTCTTATTAGAGAAGCTGGTTCAGGGCTGATGAGATGGCTCAGAGGGTAAAGGCCAGTACCGACTGCTCTTCCAAAGGTCCCGAGTTCAAATTCCAGCAATCCACATGGTGGCTCATAACCACTTGTAATGACATCTGACGCCCTCTTCTGGTACATCTGAAGACAGCTACAGTGTACTTATTTATAATAATAAATAAATCTTTAGGCCAGAGCAAGCAGGGATTGAGTAAGCAGGGCCGACAGGAGTGAGCAGGGTCCTAAAAGTCAATTCCCAACAACCAAAAGGAGACTCACAGCTATCTGTACAGCTACAGTGTGTACTCATATACATTAAATAAATCTTTAAAAAAAAAAAAAAAAAACAGAGAAGCCGGTTCAGTTTTAAATTTAAGTCATGGGAGAAAAAAATTGCATGTCATCAATCCCCAAAACAATAAAGAATAAATCATGAAGTATATACAAAGGAAGTTCAGATTCAACTCACCCCTGCTGCCCCATCTAATGTCAGCCATCTGCCATTCATTCCACCACTACCTCATTCTCAAAGGGCATTTCCTGGGCCTATAGATTCGGAAATGTTATCATTTCTAAACATTCGTCAATTCCATAATTAGTACAATGACATACCTTTGGCTGTGATGAAACAGGTGGAGTACTAATCAAAGGTTTCATAGGGACTGTGTTAGTTTGAGGTGTGCTTATTCTTGGAGACACATAGGATCTTGGGGATGAAGCATCAGACGTCAGAGACATTGGAGACTGATTAGATGGCTGGGCTGCAATAGAATGATGTAATTAATTTTAAATGACCCCCAAAATTTCATGTAGGCAGTAAGGTTTGCTATGTCACTCTACACACTGCACAGTATAGACAGTTGAATCTATCAGAATCTGATGTCCTTACTGAGTGAACAAAGCTTCCATGATGGCTATCTCTCACACCGTTCCTATTCTCACACAGTGGCCTCCTTAGCATCCTTCGTTCACATTTACCCTCTGCATAAGCATAGGGATTCTCTATGAGGCAAGCCAGAGTTACAAATTTCTACCATTAAACTTGTATTCCTCAATATGCTGTGTCTGCTTTGTTTGTGGACTTTCTGACAAAGACCCTTTTACATAATTTAAGAAGAGACACAATTAATTCAAATGCCTAAGTTATTTCTGCTCCCTCTACTCAGAAAGCTTCCAACAGCAATCCAAAGCAAATTTCTACCACAAATGTGTAAAAGGTTTCAAAAAGACTCACGGTATACTATAGTTTGGTTTTTTTGGTTTTTTGTTTTTTGTTTTGCTTTGAGTAATTTATATTTTGATTAAAATATACGATGTATTACACATAAAGTCAGATGAATACCAAAGTCTACTAAACAGACCTAAGAACACACAAATATTGAAAGCCAAACAAAATAATTAAAACAAATATTTTCTTGAACTAAAAACGACTTTCTCTTAATTTCAAAACAAAACAAAAGGAAAAGAAAATCTTCTAAGTAACCCAAGATGAAGAAAAACTACCTTGTGTAGAAAGCTGGGCAGCTTGAGAAATCAGCGAGGTGATATTGAAAGCAGATGGTCCAGCAGTAAGAAACTTGTGGATGATAGACTGCAGGGAAGCTTGTGTTACAGCTGCTGTAAGAACTTAAAACATTCAAAATCCAATCAAAACAAAGAAATTCATCTTACATTACTAACTTGAAACTCATAGCTAACAAATAGCAATAGTAAGAATACAAACTGGTTTCATGAAATTTTTAAAATGAAAGCTTGGCACATGCAATAAATCAATGGGCCCAAAGACTTGAAATGAGGGCTGGAGAAATGGCACAATGATTAAGAATTAAGAGCATTGGTTTCTCTTCCAGAGGACCCAACTCAGGTTCAATTCAGAGCACCCACATAGCTATAACTCCAGGATCTGATCCCCTCACACAGAAAAACATGCAGGAAAAAACACAAATGCACATAAAAATAAATTTCATACTTAGATAAAAAAAAGTCTTGAAACGGTCAGAGGAAAAGATCAGGTTAACAATAAAGGTAAGCTAATAATCTCAACTCTAAAGCTGCCAGGATGTGTTAAGAACGGCAGGAGCCTATGCATGTTAATCCTTGGGTCTTTATTAGTAAGAATGAAGAAGAAATGGAGGCTGTCTCGCAGCACTATTTTTAACAAGCTGACCAATAGAGCCCTGTGTACCAATACTTCCCATGCCTTAAAAAGGGAACCAAAGCAGCTGGCAGCTAACAATACCATGTATTTTTGATGCCTAAGAATGTTTTTTACAGATGGCATTATATAATTTTCAGACTGTTTATATGTGTTGGTCCAAATACTTGAGAAACAGTAAAAAAATTAATGATAATAAATATAAAACAATATATATCAAATTCATGATTAAACTAAACAAACACTAAAACACTACTAAAAACAAAACAAAACAAATCACTATCAGTTTTACTGAGCAGCTACCTCTCATTAGTATCTTCATATTAACAGATTTGAAAATGTCTACAAATACTAACTCAATTAGACAAACACATTGTTAAAGCAAAAAATTCCAACATAAATTTGAAAAGAAAACTAAGAGTCATTCCTTGAGTTGAGAATTTTATAAATAACTTTGCATAATGCAGGTAATAATGCTCAAAAACTTTAAGTATGGCTATTCACCTTCATTTATTTTGGATATGTCCACATTAGAATTATTAAGCTGCAGAGTGGCTTGCAAAGCAGGAAGTAACTGTCTAAAAAGATTTGGGTCCTGAAGTAATGGAGGTATTGTTGACTGTGGAACGGGAGAAACAGGTACTGCTGAAGCAGATGTTGGGGGCGCAGATGTAGGGTTCAGGCCAGAGGCTGAAGATGTGGAAGGAGTTGTGCAAGAATGTGATATTGATTTGTCTCCTGGAGCAGAATCTAAATGAAAGAAGAGAAGGCTCATTAAAACAATAGAAGTTTCAACATTGGAAACCAAACCAATCATATCACAGCAACATCTTCTGTGTGCTACACTTAACAAACTATATTTGAACCTCAGGAAATATGTGTGTCTGTAATATACTGAAGTAGATAATTTTATAGCCCTACTTCAGTGAGAAGCTAGAGCATGAAAGATTGTAGTTAACTTTAAAAAGCTAGTAAATGATCTTCATGTATGATTTGAAAATCACGCTGTTTTTTGGTTATACACCAAACATACACACAAGGAAGTTAATTGAAGATAACAAGGCTACACGAGTTATGTGCCATATCAAAAAAAAAAAGTAAAAAGTGCCTAGGACCACAGTAATAACTAGCAATGACCTTAAAAAATAGGTATCAGAAAGGTGCCCTATCATTCATGACCAAAAGGAACTTTAAAAAAACATAATGAATGAGAAGATTCACAATACGGTTTTATGGCGGTTAAGATTTAAAATTTTGAAATGAACATCAATATCTATAAACAAGCCCTTTAATTAGTGAAAATTAGATAGTGAACCCCATTTCTTAGTATTTGGTAGTAAAAGATGTATGACCACGCATGGAAAGCTCCAAGTTCTTCTTATATGTGTGTATATTCAAATGCACCTGAACGCAAAGCACCAATTGTGTAATCTTTATTGTATTTTACAAACTGGAAATATAAATCCTGGAGACTTTCATCGACTGCTGATGAAAGAGAACATAACCAGCAAGTCATACCCTGCCAGATTAATAAGAACCCAATTTTACTGTGTGACTGTGTGTCTTTAAAACTATGACAGCTGGATGGGGATGGGAAAGAGTCCAAGGCCCGTGGCCTACAACAGTGAGACAGTAGTGTTACAGAGGAATAGTACACTGCTACATTTTAGTAAACAGAGGGGAAAAATGCCCACTTAGAAAAAATGAACTTTCCATATTAACACAATTTAAGCCAAACAATATACTAGATTCATATAGAATAAAAGAAGCATGTACTTAACATTTTGAAGGAGACTAAACTCAGTCTCATGTCATCTACAACGGGTTAAAATAAATTGTCTTGATGGCTTTCATGGAGACTGTGATACAGATACAGATGCACATTCAATCATGAATAACTAAGCACTTTTATTTTAGCTCAAAACTAGTATGAACTCAAGCTTATCAGAAGAAAGGAAGGGGAAACTGTTCCTTTTGTGATATCTAGTTCAACTCACAAAACTAACCATGTAAAGGGTTTTAGAAATACGGGCACTTAGATAACAGCAGATAAGACAATTCAAAACGTTCAGTCTTCCTATACTATTAGCACTGACGTGAAAAGACTATCAGCACTGGCTAAGCATCACTTTCTCTATACATTCATTTGTAAGAATCATATGCATGCTATGACTGATAAGGATGCACAGATGAAGCCAAGAGTCCAAGTGTAAGATTCAAGAGTGCTGAATGAGATTACACTGTTAACATGACCACAAGCATCTGTATTTAATTCTAGAAACTAAAAAAGGAACTTTCATGGCCCCAAACAAGCTAAGAATTGCTACAAGTTTGCTGAGTGTCAGTCTTTTTTTCACAATATCACTTCCATGGTCAAATACCTAGGAATGACTTCTTTCGAATGTACAGATTCTAAAACTATTATAAATACATTTCATGCACATGCTACTGAACTTATCAGTTCAGAAGTTCTGAGGTGTTTTCAAGCTCTGAGACTAGAAGACTACTTATCACTTCTAAGCACTGCTGTTTTGGGTCCTCAAGAAAAGAAACATTATTGAAATAACAATTTCTCTTCAGGAAAATCTTTTGTCACCAAATTTGGTTTAACTTTAAGTTTATTACACCTTATACTTATTTGTATTTGTTCAAAATATTTATATAAACTATAATTTGTAATTTTCTTTAGGTCCTATCCCTTAAACACATTTTTCTTTGCCTTTCTTCAAAAAGACACAGGTGCTATTTTATTCATTACAGAAATTAAATCAGTATCTATATTCTTATGGCATTACCCTCTCCTTTCATTGTTAGACTGCCACCAGATAGGCAGGGTAATGTTTTTGAAGACACAAAAAAGTTTAATTGTTTGATGCTACTTTGTCTAATCAAGAGTTCTGAAATATAAAACCACCAAATAACTGAAAAATCAGCAAAATGACAGTAGTAATTATCACTATAAAGATTATAAAATGGGGGAATGGAGTATAAATCACCACTAGAAAATATCCTTAAAAGCTTTAAGTTCTAAATTTAATACAATTATTTACTAAGAATAGATGCATATAGTTTTCTGAGACAGAACTGTATGACTGGGATATCAGTTGTTCCCACTTAAAATTTATGGGTTCCTACAGCAAGTGACATCTTTTAAGGCCTGAATTCTCTAGTCTGATCTGGGTATAAGTTAGTGTACATTCCAATACTCAGGAGGCAGGGGCATTTGTAGCTGAGCCTGCAAGCAGTCTGGGCAACACAGTAAGCTCCAAAGTGACATAATGAGAGTGATTCTACAAAATGCAAAACAGAGTTTGCGTCTGAATGCTAGCTCGTAATGACACTGCTTATCATAATCACCTTAATTACGTAATTTGTACTGAAATGCAGAGCAGGGCACACTATATGTTCAAAAAAAGAGATACCAACTCTCCTTCCTTTAGGCTTTTACTCATAAATTATTGACTTGTACTTCCAACTTTTGCCAGAAGGGGGAAGAACTTAAAAGATGTACATTCCTAGCTATTCCAAGCTACTTAACAAAGAAAACACTGGTCAAAATATAATTCTGATCCACACTTTTCTGGTCTAACAAACTCCCTTCTGGTACATGGTAAGATTTTAAGGCTCAGGTAATAACACTACTGATCAATTTCCTGTGGTGTTCTAACAACACGGCACACGGAACTCAAGTGTTTGTTTCTTGACCAACATATTATATAACAGAAAAACAACATAGTAAGGTGACATTAATGGCTGTTAAGCGCAGGTACAGGCGTATGTATGTGCGCACTTGAACAGAGACGTGAATAGGCACGCAATTTTTTCCACATGTATAAACATACATGAAAGTTTGCAACTGTTACTTTCATTAAACTGAAAAAATCTGATTTCTCAATCTTGTTTTTTTTCCATCTGTCACAGAGTCTTAGCAAATGTCTAGCAAAGTAAAAGCCACCTAGCTGTACAGCAGCAAGCAAACTACTTTGGGATATATACTCCTTGCTCCCATTATGAGCAACTATTTTCTAATATTCTTTTTACAAGGTTGCTTCTGTTACAGTTTTCAAATTCTACCAAAAATGTACCAGGTAAGCATTTTTTTCTGAAACTTTGCAAACATTTTTAAGTTGATCAAATATAAATTAATTGCAAATAACATTTATTTTACCATATTGGCTAATATATATTCAACAATTATGTCTGTCTAAACCAATCTCTCAATTTTTATAAAAATACTTAGGATCCTGAAAAGTATTTAAAAACAAAGAGTATAAGACTGAGGAAGGTCCACTTTGGTTAATGTATTTTATGTCAGCAACAAAAGGGCATTACTCATTCATATTTTCGGATAACACAAAACAATAAGGAATTTTACACTAAGTACCTGATTTAACCAGCATATAAATGAATATCTGTTCCACTTCTGAACCAGATTGTCAGCTATCAGACTTAGCTGTGCTAAGAGCTCGCTATGAACAGCTGCTTTGTGTTAGCACAACAACATAAAACACATCATACCATTACTTACTAGATGAAAAGCTTACTAATCCAGTGAACTTTTTAACATGGGCTTACTTGACCAGAGTGAGGCATGAGGGCTTGTGTCTATTGCTTGTTTTGTGATTTCACAATTCTAGGAAGGACTTTACAACTAGAAGGGACATGAGAGCAATTAACAAAGTTCATTGTGGGCTGGTGAGATGGCTTAGTGGGTAAGAGCACTGACTGCCCTTCTGAAGGTCCCGAGTTCAAATCCCAACAACCATATGGTGGGTGGCTCACAACCACCCATAATAAGGTCTGACACCCTCTTCTGGTGAGTCTGAAGACAGCTACAGTGTACTTATTTATAATGATAAATCTTTGTGCTGGAACGAGTTAGTGGGGCAACCAGAGCCGGAAGGGTTGACTGGAACAAGCAGAAGTCCTAAATTCAATTCCCAACAACCAGATGAAGGTTCACAACTATCTGTATAGCTACAGTGTTTACTCATATGCATTAAATAAATAAATAAATAAACAAATAAATCTTAAAAGAGGAGGAGGAGGAAGAGGAGGAGGAGCAGGAGGAGGAGGGAAGGTCATTGTGTGGTACTTGATTAAAAAGAAATGTATTTCTGGTATCTGTCTATCACTTCCTCTATATCTGTTTGTATGTTAAGACAAGATAACCAAGAACTGTTCGATCTCACCTACACAGATACACAGACACACACACACAATATAGGACAAGTTGACCCTTGTGTTTCACACTCACAGCAACGTAATTTCCTGCAAAACTGATGAGATCCACTTTTCCCTATACTTCTGTCCTGAGATAAACACAAATGCCTTTCAAATGATGTGGCAACATTAAATAGATCTAGACCTATTGTGAGATCCTTTTAATTACATGTACAACACATACATCCCTCTCTTCTAAGTACGTTTTAAAATCATGGCCAATGAAAGCATTTCTCCGACTCAAAACATATTACCATTATTCCAAGCGCCCTGCTACACCATGTAAAACAAACCACAAATGTCTTACCGCTTGTTAAGGCCCAGGGACAGAGCATCACTAAGACATACACAACCAAAGACCCTGCTCATACATTATTTAGTACCACAGACCAACAGATTAATCTGATGTAAAACAGCAGTTCTAATATAGATGTAGTTGGGATTGTTTTCAGATTGAATTATAGAGGCTTTGAATTATGAACATGAGGACTTTTCATGCTGTTTATGTTGTCTACCACCCCAAGCAGCTGTTGCCACAATGTAACTTTCTGAGCATGCTAAGGTTATTACATATGGTGTATGAAGGAAATTTGTGTTGCTATGTTTACTTTCATTTCTCAGATCTGAGGTCTAATTAGAAGTGAGGTATGAGTCCTTTTATTTTCTGCCTTACATCTTAGCTTTCTAATACACAAGCTGAGGCCAGAAATTCCTGAACTACAAAGATAATATCCACAAAAAATGAGAAATAATTTTAAGTAAGCGGGAATGCATTGTGCCATCTGAATTTAACATGTTATTTAGAACAACTATTGTTACAAACTAAACTTGGTTTCCTTGTCAAAGCAAAACAAACGAGAAGGGAAGAAAAAAACCCTTGAGTTCTGAGGAATATAAATTAAAAGAAAAACCTAAATTTAAACCTACGCTTAGACCTAAGCCTACCTAATAACACTCTGAAAAAGAATTTAGAGTTAAGAGTCTTATTTGAGCCAAAGGAAAGACTATTTTACAACTACAGTTCAACATGCAACGTGTATCAGTAACAGCATACCTTTTCTCTCTGTTTTCTGTGCAGGGAGAGAAGCTGTGGGTGTAGGCAGTTTTGATAAAGTAGATGCTCCATTAGCATCAAATGATTTCTTTGGCTGGTGATCAGACTGAAGCGTAAATGGACTAGAAGGAACAGTGCTTGGGGTAGCGGTTGGATGAACCACTGGTTTGATGGGGTGCTGTACTGGCGTAGAGCTACTGTGAGTCTCTGCTCTTGGCAGTCTGTAGTCTTTGTCATTGTGTCTGCTTGTTTGAGACAATATATTCTGTGGGAGCAAACTACTGGCATCGCTGGAATGCTTGTCTTCCACTGTAGTTCACAGTTCCCAAAAGAGATGTTGGAATGACAGAAGGGGGAAGAAAAACAAATGCTGTTAGAATCCTACATCATGAACATCAGCTAATTGAACAATACACCTGAACTTATGTTCCTTTCCATAAAACCGCAAGCCCAGTTAGTGGCTGCAACTTTAACACTGGCATATAAAGAGCAATACAGCAAGAGTTTTAACAACTATAGATATTAATCTATACTCAGACTCTAGTGTAACATTTTAGTAAAAAAATGTTTCTAAAAATTTTAAAGAGGCGAACATTTTCTTGTTTCTTTTAAAATATCAATCACAGGGTCAAATAATCATCCAGTAGTTCAATTACAAAAGACTACTGACTTCATTACTTCCAGATTTTTCATTACCTAATCAGCTAGTTAAGGTGGGCTCTAAAGTGTTTTACTCTAGGTCTCTCAATGATACACAATGGTTTAATATATACTGAATTGTGCATCACAAACAAAACCTATAAAAGATTTTTAAAAATGCTGACAAAAGTAACAATCATATTTCACATGTTATTCTGAAAAGAGAAATCCAAGATATATATGCAGGCATAATCAGAAAAAAAAATCCTTATTGCCAGAATGACTGGCAATAAACACCAGCATATAAGCTCAAAAAGGAGGTACGGGAAATAGCTAAAACTCTGCCAATAGTTTAAATACCGGTACTTTGTTTCTACAAAGTAATACAAAAGGAGGAAATTTTTAAACAATTACATAGACAAAGGTCATTGATTTAAAAAGAAAAAAAGAGGCTCTAATATTCCAAAATAATATCCAAGAAAAGAAAAGATTAAAAGATTAAAAGAATGTGGCCTTTGATCATGACAGTTTTGCGAAGAATGTCCATCAGTGAATATGCATGTCTTTCCCAATCCACGCTCTTCTGACTTTAAGGTAAAGAAGGTACAAAGAGCAGACACTTCTGAGTCAGTTTTCACCTTGCCACTATACAACTACAACAGTACCTTTAAAACAGTGGCTTACCACCAAAAAGCCCTCAATTCTATCAAGAGAAACTCTCCAAATGTCTAATATAACTCAGTATGTTATACATGGAACCAACATTGAAAATTGATTCGACTGTGGCAGTGGTATCCAAAATCCTGTAGAGATACATACATACAGTTCCATCTTGTATGGACACAGCGCTATTAGAAACTTATTGTAGTTTCTTGATACAAAGAAGATGCTACTCTACCTGAAACATCAAGAATAACACCATGGCTAACAACACACCACAACTTAATTACCTATAATTTTTATTTCATTAACCTAGAAAATTCTCCTTTTGTTGTATATGGCTAAAGCAAAACATGTAAAAGTCAAAGTCTTCAGAGGATGACATAAAATGATACTTTTGTTAAGTCAAAAGGATAGATTATAGGAACTAGGGAAGATGGAGCTGTAACTGATTCCTACCATCCCTAGAGAGAAGGAATTTGCAAAAGTGCCTCTATCTGCACCACTGCTCCCCACTCATTTCAAGGCCATGATGGGAGGTGTGTGACTAGCTAAATTTAGCCGGTATAATAACCATTTAAAATACAGGACAGTCTTTCCACCAAAGATTTGGCCTGATCCAAAATGTCACTAGTGCTGTAAGAAATCCCAGGGGAGGCTTCTCTGAGCTTAGAAGAATCATACTATTAAGTCTAGAAAAATATAATCAAGATGCAGCTTTAATACCAAAAGAAAAAAATTATCCATACATTTCTGAGATTCAGATTGTGGTAACATTTCTACTATCTGTATTTGTAAGAATTTTCCCACTCTATTCATTTCCTGAAAGGAACACACTCCAACCATTATTCTACCCAAATGCTAATAATCACCCAACAGTTTTTGACAATGTCAAATAATTAAATGGGACACTAATTTTATTACTGCGCTTTATATGACTTAGTGGAGAAATTTGACATAAAAACTAAAATCTTTCAACCATTACATAAAACTTTAAAGAATAAAAAAATACATATATGTACATATACATATATATTATGTGATGTATATCACCTCAGCCACAAATCTGCTGACTCATCATTTGTCATATTAAAAATTTAGTTTCATTAAGGGACAGATGTGTAAACTGGCTGAAAAATCCAACCAATACCCAGACAGCAGACTACTTATGGATGGTAGACAATAATTTAACAGATGTAGAATCAAAATAAAAGCAGAAATACTACTGAACAAGTAGGCTTACATAATAAATAATCTCTTTTGGGTTCTAAACAAGTCTGATTTCTATATACACATACATAGTAAACAAAGCATGTACATCGCAATGCTCCTGGTATGAGATAAAAAGTTTTAACATTCAGCCAAGCAGTGGTAGTGCACACCTTTAATCCCAGCACTTGGGAGGCAGAGGTAAGGTCAGCCTGGTCTACAGAATGAGTTCCAGAACAGCCAGGGCTACACAGAGAAACCCTGTCTCAAAAATCCGGGCGGTGGGGTGGGGGTGGAGAAGGCTTGACATTCTAACTTTTATATAGCTCTGCCTGTGTTTGCCTCCCTAATAATTGAAGGAGTGCACAATCATATTAGGCTCTTAAGATAATAAACATTTAGACTCTGAATATATGCCAACATATAAAGACATTCAAAAAAATCTCATCTCTTGTTCATAATTATGTCTCTTAGTGTTTACCTTTATAAACTCTTAACCTTAGAGAAGAATGACTTTAAAAGGTGGTTAGTATAGAAAAACTTTAAAATGTTAGAAAATAAAAAAATACATACGACCATGAATCCAGCTACATACCTATGGACTTATTTGTACATAAATGAATTCAGTTAAGGACACATATAAATCAGGCTGAGAAATTAATGAAAGTCACCCAATATTTCCGTTAACCAAGGAGTCACAGACTTCCCTATTTGGGAACTACTAGCTTAAGCCTAGTGGCCAAGCACCTGGTCCAGTTCAGCACTATCTACTTCTAGGATCTAGTTCACAAGCACAACAGCTTCCTCGTCTCTTTTCACGGACACACGTCACTCGTCCATGCTCCTTGCCCACCAACTGTACTAGCAACAATAAACAACATGCTATTTAATTACCTTAAAATAAAAACCTTGGCTTCTTTTTGTTTGGTCAAAGTCAGCTAGTTAACTGAGACAAGGGGCAACACAGGATTAAACCTCCATGTTTTATGCCTTTAAAGTATAATGTTCTATAATTCCCTAATAGTTGGCAAGTCAGTCACTAAAAAATCAAGAATAATTTTACTCATACTTTGAAGATTTAATGTTGCTTTGTCACAAGTTCACACTAAATAAATTTGCCATTAAAGAATCAATACCCCTTATTGAGAATCAATTACACATAAATATACATAAAACATTATGGTATAAACTCTGTTTTTCATACAGTTCAAGGGTCCCTTAAACAAGGGTTGAAAAATAGTTTCTATAAAAGATTTAAATGGTTCTGCAAAGCCTCAGTATCAGTACCCAGCTCATACACATCTCTAAACACAGTGGAATTAACACCTAAGTACAGATAATGGGGGTTTAGATCTAACAATACTATTGTAAACCAGAGACATGTTGAAAACACACCACATATATGGTGGTTGGAGGTGGGGGGGGGGGAGTATAACAACCTACATGATGTGAACTCAGTACAAAGTCAGGTAAAACTTCTATCATGAAAATTTACTTTGTACTGAAGAACTACCACCTGATGTGATTTTCTAGTACCAGAAAGAGTTGTTTACATATACTCTTACATGATTGTAATACCAAACAACATCCATTTTAGGGGACCATCTACATACTGATTACTTCTCATTGATAACCAAAATGACAGTAGTACACAGTGGGATACAGAAAACACATTAACACACCACCAAGAATGTTTCTCGGGGGTGGGGGGTGGAAGCAGTCAGCTATTCACACTAACCCTACAGCCTAAACCTCCAAGAATGTTATCAATGTGTGTGGCTAGGGCTCAGTTATTTATTACTTATTAGGAGTATAAGCTAATCCTGTTTTTAAAAATAGAAATCTTGTTCTTTAACAAGTCTATACTATAGACAACATGAATAATGAGAATCACAAAGACCACTATTCCACCCTGTACCTGTTTCCCTTTCCAGGAAACTGAGAGAGCTGAAAAGCCATTGTATATTTTCATGCCAATCTACACATACAGATGGAGCTTATGAGTTGTTAAATTAAAATATAGTAACAAAGAGAACATGCTGTTTCAGAAAAAAGAAAGGAAGAGAGGCGAGGAGAGGAGAGGAGAGGAGAGGAGAGGAGAGTGGAGAGGGGAGGGGAGGGGAGGGAAGG
>NW_022196895.1:4480646-4527561 GCF_008632895.1 Mastomys coucha | reverse complement strand
CAATTGTAGTAGTATTTTTTTCCAGATGAGCTAATGTGCTCAGACCAATCATCTGCAGAATCATAAGGCTTAAAAATAGATTTTAAAAATTAGTCTGCCATTTACACATTTGACATGAAATATTAAAAATCCTAATAATTTTCATACCAAACATATAAATATATATATATATGAACAGAATCTACTAAAACCATTATGCATTAAGAGTATCTGTGAAAGATTACAGAATATTATATAGTATAATGTCTATAGACTGTATTAGGCATATGAAGAACACAAAATTAACATCTTGAATTCAGAAAGAAAAATGGAAAACACAAGGTAGCAGTATAATTCTGCAACTAACACTGTTCTTTTAAACTTCTGTTGATCTTACACAGATACCTGATAGGCCTGTAAAGTCATGATGAAATCAGAAAAATCTGAGAGATGGGTCCATGGAACTGGTGTCTAAGACAAGAAAGGCAGGTTAAAAGTAAGGACCTGTTTGAACAACCTTGTGGAATCTGGAACCTTTCAAGTATTTTTGTTTTAGCCCTTCTCCTTTAAATATTTGTTAAGAGGAGGTCAACACTAGCCAAGAAGTAGGTAATGTGAGATTGAGACTGATCAGAGAAACAGACTAAGATTCAAGGCTAACGATAAAAGGACACTGGAACAGAATAGGCAAATACATACCAGTGTCTAAACAACTGGTGAGCTTCAAGGAATATATATATTCAGCTGTCTCAAAGCTGTTTTGTTCTGTTTTGCCTAAAGCAAATGTCTGTTTATATTTAAGCTAGCTCCAAAACTACCTAACATGTAATCCTCACTGGCTATACAGTATTCACCATACAACAGGCATAGCCATGGAATGCATAGCCTACAACACTACTATCAATCTCAGCTTGTACAAATGGGATACCTTATTTTATAAAATGCAAGACACTTCTGCAACTGGGAACCAGTAAACTATCATCATCTAAACCCATTTCTAGTAAGGAGTTAATGATACACCATAGAGTAATGATATAACTTAAAAATACCAATGTGCAATGAATGCAGTAGCCAAGTTTACTGACTTTACAACTCAAGTCCTACATACACATTTCCTAATTACATGTAGTCACAATCAATATTATCAGAAACACTTGAGATAACTTGAACTTCTTTCACATGACTAAAATACTTCCTAACATTACTAAAGTGAGTTTCCCTTTTTCTTCCTTCATCTATCATAAAATGGGCATTCACCCAGAAGCCACACAGGACAAGTGATATCTTTCTCTCTCTCTCTCTCTCTCTCTCTCTCTCACACACACACACACACACACATATGGTGGGAGACATGAAACTCTATACTTCAACTAAATCACAAAGATTTTAATGTAGTTATTTCCTTTAGAAAAGTTATGTTTTATTAAAATGTAACACATATTAACATATGATGGACTTAATTGGCATTCTGAATGGCTTAAGTTTTAAAAATACTGTTATCTTCAATACAATACACATCAAGCTTATAGAAACTGTCCATGGAAAGTGCATAAGAATGTGTGACTTTAAAAAGGAACTGCTAACAAACAGGAAGACTGATCTCTAAGGCTTTGAAGCCAGCCATGCCTACACATCAAGTTCCAGGCCACCTGAAGTTACATAGTGGGACAATCTCAACCCTCCCCACAAAGGGTACTTTTACCAAGCCACCTAGCTATTCTTTCCTTAAATTCAAATTTGGATCGACCTCTGACATGAATGTGGCTGTTTCTTCTTCAAAAATATCTCCATTTCTTTTAGTTGTTCACCATTACCAACATTCCTAAAAGTACAAAAATGTGGCAACACTAAAATTAACCCATGAGTTACTAGCAGCTCATTGACACACAGCCTCTCCTGTAACCAAGAATTTCATAAAGTCCCAGTAATTCTTTGATAAATTTCCTTCTTTTTGTAAATAAAGGAGACTGTTTCTAGGCAAAACTGGCTGCAGAGCCAGGCATGGTTCCAAACATCTTTAATCCCAACACTTAGGAGAAGGCAAAGCAGTCAGAACTCTGAGTTCTAGTCCACCCTGGTCTATATAATAAGTTGTAGGCCTGCCTGGTGGAGTGATACAGTGAAACCCTCTCTCAAAGGGAAAGATTGCAAAGATCTAGGATAAGCAAATGCTCCAAAATTATGAAGGCTACTTAGTCAATAACAAGAGGGTTGTTACATATACAAAGTAAAGCTTGCCTTACAGCACTTTCCAGCGACACAAAATCAACATAGGCAACTGTGGGTGGGGGATAGGACTTTTTTGTTACCCATGTGCACACACAGAAGCCTGTGCATGAGGGCTGGAGGCAGGAATGCCACGGTGAGCATGTGGATAACAGAGCATACTGTAAAGTCCGTTCTCTTTACAACTTTCCTTCTTTCCTGGGTAGGGATTAAACTCAGGTCTTCAGAGTGCACAGCAAATACCTCTACCTAGTGAGCCTTCTCTCCAGCCATCTACCATAGTGTTGTTCCTAAGTAGGAGTGCATTTTTTTTCCTATCACTTTGGTTGTGATCTTAGTCTTAAACACATCTTTCCAGACCCTTTTTTTTTCCTAAAGGAGCAAAGTCGGAAGAGCCCTTGTTCAAAGTCTACATATGCATTGTACTTAACTCGTGGCTTTAAAATAAGTGGCATGATTTATTTCCTAACTTGAGCTGACACATTATCGAAAATTACATTTTAGAATTTTATAATATTCAACTAGCTATCCTAATGTTATTTACTCTTTCCTATATTTTAAACACTTTTGGTAAGTTTTGAAATTGCAAATCTGTGTTTGCTACACATTATATCCTTCATTCGATCTTGTATAAAATTCACTTTGTTTAGTAAAAGACACATTATTCACATCTGACTTCAAAGTTCTTACTAATTATGGCAGGTTTATCCAAAGTTCTGGCATTATTGGCCTGTGTCGCTCTGTCCATCAATTTCACACGTCTATGTCTTTTTAAGTGTTGTTTTATTTCTTTACTAGTAAACAGTGTCCTGAGCTCCCTAAGTTATAACTCAATTTGTTGGAAGAGATGGGTGGTCATCTTAACTACCCACCCAGTTTTAACAACATTCTAAATTGATAGCATTTCTGTCACCACATCAACAAGTTCCAATAAAATGAGCCAAACTGTCTTAGTTTTATGACACCTTAACATATATTTGATTAAAGTGTTTTTCTGTTAAGAGAATATAGAAAAAAATCTCATTTGAACCCACAACACTAAAAAAAAAATCCAATTATTTCATTAATCTAAGCCTGCATAAGTATTTAAAATTATGTTTGTTTTTTATTTCCTGCCTTTGAAGAGCAGAGTATTGTCCTAACTGTCTAATAAAGTACAAAATACAGAGCAGAGAATAAATAAGCAATAAGTAAATCTAAAAGAAATTAAAGCTTAAATAACTTTAGAAATGTACTGATCCTGATCTGGTATTATTTGTACTTCATATATAACAGGAAAATAAATACATTAAGCTCAAATCCAACTGAAGTATTTTAAAAATTAAAAGACAACATCTAATAATACTTGCAGTATGCATTTTAATCTTGACAGTCCAGCATCATTTTAATACTTACTGCATCTGAAGTCTTGCTTGGATTATTGCTTGGATTAGAAGAATGTGAATTTGAACAATGAAGAGCACTGTGGTTGTGTGAATTTTCTTGTGGAGAGTAACTGGTCCCTTAAATAGAAAGAACAAAGAATAAACACAGTTACATTCCATCTATTTTTAAGGCATGCCACTGTAAATAATGGTTGAGTATCATATCCTATAAACATAAATAAAACCAAGTAACCCCTGCTTAGTCCAGAATGGCACTGAATTCATAGTCTCAGCACGAGACAGCTGAAATTACAAGCATGTGATGTAACAGCGAGCAAAATTCATGCTCTTCATACTACAGAAAATATCTGATCCTACAAGACAGACACAGCATAAATATAACACTGCACAGCTAAGCATGACAGTATATGTCTTTAATTCCAAAACTCTATAGGCAGAAGCAGTATGATCTCTAGGAATTTAAAGCTACCCATATGTACATAAGTGGGTTCTAAGATAGCCAGCCAACAGCCAGGACTAATTAAGAGGCTTATTCTCAAAACAAAAGAAAACAAAACGAAAGGGATCATTTTGTCAGACTTTGTTTGTTTTGTTTTGTTTTTTGAGACAGGGTTTCTCTATATAGCCCTGGCTGTCCAGGAACTCACTCTGTAGACCAGGCTGGCCTCGAACTCAGAAATCCACCTGCCTCTGCCTCCCAAGTGCTGGGACTAAAGGCATGCACTACCACCGCTCTTTGTTAGACTTTTTAAAGAAAAATGAAAGGAGTATAAAAACTCAAATAACAAATGACAAGAAACAGAGAACTAGCTGTTTTTAGTTTGAAATCTGTTTTTAAAAGATAATCTCTAAACTTGCTTCTTAACAGTCTTGAAATTTCTTAAGCTAAAATAACTTTTAGTTTTTAAGAATTTAAAATCTAAGTGAGGAACCTATTCTCTGGTTGGTAAAGATGAGATGAAATGTTTCCTCCTGACAGGGTCAACTCAACCTAGAAGTTCTTAGAAATAATTTGAGTAGTAACCAATTATCTACACATCCCAACAATCACCAGTTTCTCCACTACGGTCTTAGAAAAACCAATGGAAATAGAGCCATGAGAATATAATTCAGTACAGAGTTCTTGTCACTCACACCAAGGCAAACCTAACTGCTAGCACCCAGAAAATGAAGAGAAGCCAAGCTATACAAATATAAATAAGCAAAAGCTTAGAAACCATCAGTTGATCTACTCAAAAGTAAAACAGCAGAGAGGGAGCGAGTGTATGAGGTCAAAAGTAGATGAATTTGCCCTGGGAATTAACACATATTCATTGTGCACTAACAAACAGCAATCAGCAAATGGCTGTGGCCGACATTTATTTTTGGATATGGATCCTTCACTTTGTAAGTGAAGTTATGACCAGACTCAAAAGCTTAAAAAAAAAAAATCCACTGATGTCACACATGATAAGAGAATCATTTAAAAAGAAAAAGAAAAAGAGAATCATTTAAGCAATAGTACAGTTAACAAAATTAACACCAATGTGAGAATTTAATAACAGAAATTCGCCCATAAGTCTAACAGTGGAGAAGCCTGATGGTTTTTACATGTACTTGTATATTACACTTGTTATCTTATATGGTATTAAACCGTTTTTCTAGATATAGTAGGTAATAAATAAATCCAACAACCCAATACACTCAGAAACCAACCACTTAGACACAGAGCTGGACAAAAGCAGGCAAACACCCAAGTTTTGGGCCATACACAGTGTAAATCACATATTCATGAGAAAAACCTATATTCCAGAAAAATTTCTTAACTCTACTAAGTGCTGCTTCCCATTTCTAAGCTGCATGCGTGCAAGACACCACACACACACACACACACACACACACACACACAAAATATAGCTTATGTTGAGCATCAGTTTCCCACTAAGAGTATAAATTTTCTCATGTGCTAGGCAAAAGGTAAGGGTAAAACTATTCTAGGCTGATTTAAAATTTAATTTAAATCCAATTTGAGCATGCTAGAGACAGCCTTCCAGAACTACTATCAAAATCTGATGCTGGAAGAATGAAGAGTATTTTTCAAGGGCTACTTGGAAGCATAGGCCTGGAATGTGCCATACTGTACCATGTGGATATTTCTACTCTAGGAACTCAACATTACAGTAGCAGCCTACGACAGTGGTGCTCACCCTCCCACTGGCTACCAACCCCTACAACAGTGGTGCTCACCCTCCCACATGCTACCAACCCTTTGATAGTTCCTTATACTGTGGTGACCTCTCATCATAAAATTACTTCTGTTGTTACTTCATAAACTATTAATTTTGCTATTCTGAATCTTAACGCAAATACCTAGTTTTCTGATTGTCTCAGGCCGCCCCTGTGTAAGGGTTGTTTTGACCCCAAAGGAGTCATGACCCAAAGGTTGAGAATTAATGTCATAAAAGGTTATTACAAATATATGTAACAACAATTAACAATTATTATACCAAGGTTTTAAAAGAATCTTAGATAATGCTAAAATTTCCATTTGAAGAAAAAAAATCATGCAACAATTAGCACATGCCATTATAGTGTCTTTATGCACTATTCCTCAAGTTGCTGCTTACATGGATTTTCATGCAATGCCAAAAATGAAAGAAAAAAACAAAACACTGCTATTGTCTGAAATGAACACAAAATAATCTAGTAAGAAGGATGAATTAGGTGATCTACTTTGATATTTGCTAGGTTTCTTAAAGAAAAAGCTCTGTTAAATCTATAGAAGGATCAAATAAGAGCTTTGTTAAGGATACAATGATTTACTCTATGGACATAGTATTTTGTGCATGCTGTCTCACAAAGACTGAAGAATCAACGTGTCTTAGTGATTTTCAATGAAAACGTGGTGTCCAACTTAGCAAATAGAAACCAAGCTATTTATATAGTCTAGTGCCACTGCTATGCTCTCTGCACATTACTAAGAAAATTTCAGGTTTAATGAAATGTCCTCCGAGCCCCTATAGCTTCAGTGTTGAAGTGAATCACACTTAAACCAATCTTTAAAAAAAAAAAAATCACAGAACAGTAAAGCATCTTAAGGATTCCTTTACAGGGTAATACTGGGGGTGAAATTTATATTCGCAATTTGAAGAAATTAAAGGATAAGCAAGTTCTATCCTCTTCAATATTTATCCTAAGATTATAACATGAAGTTATAACATGAATCTGTACTGCTTTCAGATTAAACTCTTGACTGCTCAGCAATGAATTGCTAGCTTTTGCTTTCTGCTTTTTAAATATTATTTAAATACTGATCCTCTCTGCCTTGAAAAGACATTTCAATGCATGAACCAAGTTAACTTTGGATTATACTGTAATTTACGAACTACTCAGTAGCTGACCAGTAGGGAGATGTCAAACCAAAACTGGATCAGACAATGTCTCCTAATGGGAATGAGTAGACTAGAGGATAATTAACAAGGACTACACTTGAAAGTCAGTGATCACTTTCAGATGAGTGGTAATTTTAATGATAGCCACCAGTTAGTAAACAATTAAAACAAAGGTCATGAGTTGAGCTTTACCTGTGTGTGTGATATTCACACTAATCAAACGATCTAAAAGTATAAAATATTACACTATAATTGCTCATATATAATCATTTAAATATATTTAACTAAACAATATGTGATAAAACTATTTTAATTGCATAACACTTGAATTATAGTAGAAATTACAGATAATACTGCAGATGAGCATAGGCCATACACAAAAACTATGCCATTTTTATACATGGAATTCTATCTAGAGTGAGTTCTAGGCAGCCAAGGACAAAAAAAAAGGGAAAAATGCACAAGACTGCAGAATGACTCACATAAAACATGCCCGCCCAAGATAAGATCTCCTTAAGATGTTCTTTAAGTGTAATGAAGAACTTCCTGAACCACGTCGTCTAAGTCCTTGCCTGAGAAGATAATTAATCAAATACTACGAATTTCAAAGAAAACAATCTCTCTGCCACGCAGACTTTGTGTGACAATAGTATTTGAGGCGAAAACTTCAAGGAAAGTCAGCCTCCTGCCTCCGCATTGTCGCCTGGCACCCCAGACTCAGAGGTAGCCCAAATATGTCCTCGTACTTGTGTGCTAGGGGCACACCAAAATAACACTTCTTAACAGCTACAAAAAGAAAATTCGGACATTGCTCTCTGACCTTTACCAATGTTCCAATGTCTAGTCAAACCCTGGCTTGGAATGTTAAGCCATCCAAACTAATTGCCTCCAGCATTGTGGGTGGGGCATTGAAGCTTACAGAATGAGACTTATCCCAAGACAAGGTCAAGTAAAATCCTCATTCTCAGTCACCTATTGCAGCTGAACCACTCCTAGGAATTAGCAAGAGACAGTCTCTACTTCACTTTCCACTACTCCTAATCTTCAATTTTTCTATTGTGCATGTGTATTCATATTCATATGTATGTGTAAGGTGCAATGTTAAAGAGGCCAGAGGACAACTTTGTATGTTATTCTTCATGTGTCATCCTGAGATTTGCTTCAGAAATAAAAGAGTGAAGTATATAATACCTGAGGCTGGTCCTAGTCACGCCCAAAACTTCCCTGCTACATATACCTCAAAAAAACCATCGAGCTTTGTTAAAAAAGCCAAATTTCACAATAGATAAAAATACTAGGTGCTTTTAGAACTAGATCTTCCAAAGTGCTGATGAAATCAATCAAATTATTTGAAAAGAATATGCTTAAAAGATAAGTAATTACGAGGTTTGTTGCTGTTGATTTTATTTGATTTTAATTTGAGATAGGCCCTCACTCCATAGCCCAGGCTAGCTCCAGTTAATAACTTAGTCATTTGTCCTAGCTGGGCTTTTTTGGTTTGGTTTGGTTTTGTCAACATGACATAAGCTTGAATTATTTGAGAAGAGGCATTACCCAAATGAGGCAGGTGGTGCTATGAATAGGAACACCAAAAGAATTCTTAGAAGCCTGCTTATTTGCTGAAGAGTCAAATACTACAGATTAGGGTGGAAGGGAAGATCTGGGAGGAACTTGGGAAGATAAACCCAGGATCAAAATATATAGAATGAAAATCTATTGTCAATTAAAAAAATATTAAAGAAACAGGAAAGAAAACTAGGGAAGCAAGGAAGAACAGATCAGTAAAGCACATTCCCTTGGGTCTTTATTTCAGTTCCAGCCTCTATTTCTGCCTGACTTGAGTTTCTGACTCACTTACCTGCATGATAGCCTGTAAGCCAAGTAAACCCTTTCCTCCCCGAGCTGCTTTTGGTGACAGGGTTTTGTCACAACCTACAGAAGCATAACTAAGTGTTACGGGAAATATTAATAAACATTACCCCGCAAACTCTCCAGCCCCGCCGGACCACATTCTTGCTCTTGTGCCGGTACTGGCCGGCCACATCACTATGTCTTGTCGGGCTCCTGCTATTTCCTCCCAGCTAGCAATATTATCTCGCTTACATGCAATGCTCCACACACTCCACAATCAGTCATCTAGCGCCTAGTTACCCAGTAGAAACGTGGCTCTTAAGGCTTAATTATCCTAGCACTTGGGAGGTAGAGGCAGGTGGATTTCTGAGTTCAAGGCCAGCCTGGTCTACAGAGTGAGTTCCAGGATACCCAGGGCTATACAGAGAAACCCTGACTCGGAGGAAAAAAAAAGGCTTAATTATCCAATCAGGTTTATATATCAATAAGATCACAATGCCAATACAATACAAGATGCCAATACAATAATTTCAGAGGCAAATGATAAAAATAAAGTTTTAACCCAATTATTCTAACCTTGTAAAAACCATATCTACTTGTGGCTGGTTAAAACCATGCAGGGTCTGGATTGTTTTCCTCTTTGTCTATCTCCCTGCAGATTTTCCTGCTTCTCTGATCTTTGACCTCAGACCTCCTCACTCCTAAACTTCTAGCTCCACCTTCCTATTCCTGTTCAATCACTGACCTGTCACTGCCCTAATGTGGTTCAACAGAGAAAATGCTGCAACAACTAAGCTTCTCAGGCCTCAGCCTTGGTTGCCTAGATGCTGTTAAAACAGGTTTGGGCAACATCGCACTTTAAATAAAACTGAGGCCATTGAGATAGGTAGCAGACAGAGGATGACTTGACTGTTCTACTCACTATATGCCATGCAAACAACCACACACAAAATAAATACATGGAAGGAAAAAAAAAACAATTTTTAATCTCTGCAACTTTCCTTATTCCTAAATCTAGACTTTTCACTTAAACATAGTATAATTAAACAGGACAAATATGTTGATGTGTCAAAATTATCAGCTTAAACAAGGCTAAGACTTGCTAGGCATTAAAATACATTTCTTTCTTTATACCTTAAGAGACTTGCAGGATCTCAAGTACTTATTTTTCATCTAACAGACAGACGGATGGACAGATTTGGGGGGGTGTCAAAAACCCAAATCCACTCACTCTTCTCTTGTGGCCCATGACCTACAAGGTCTCCGACTTACCAGTTCTCACATTTTCCACCCATGTGAAAAATGGGCTGACTGGCTCACCCACAGTTTTTTAAATGCTTTCCTCACTGAGCCTCCAGGAGATATCCTTCCCAGGTGTTCTTCTTGTTCTATCAATAATTCCTCACTCTCCCGTGCTAAGTTTCGTTCTCAAACTTTGACTTAAGTTTCAGGGCTAATCTCTAGCCTTCACTTCTTTATGTACAATAGGTGTTGGCAAATCCCTATTTAAATCAGTTCACACCCATCCTGCCTATAGTTGTTTTAGAAGAATAAGTTCAAGTTCCCAAATTTTATCATGATATAAAATCAATATAAATTCAGTAGAAGTTATACTTCAAATATTTATCTTTTCCCAGGGTATTAGCATATAGACTCTACGGTCAATCTGTAAATCCTAGTCAGCCATATTACAACCCAGATAGATAAACTAAATTCACTTGGCTTACAATATTTTACACTGTAGTATCTGCAATGCCTACTGATTATAAAACTGAAATTTGCTATCTGACCTTTACAAAAACTCTGCTAACCCCTAGTATTCATTCATCTTCTAGAGGCTTGAGTTTTAAATTGTTGTGTTAATAAATCCAATCTAACGCTCTGCCTTCAGGACACTAGCTACCAATCTCTCTCATGTAAGACAAAAAAAATACAAAGAAAAACCACCTCAATTTCTCCAATTCTCCCAACATGTTTAACTGCAGCACAGAAACTAATGTTCAAATTCCAGGAGTCATGTTTCAGATGGTTCTTTCAAAAATATGTTTTATCACTAAACTTCCATCAAACCCTCCACCACAAACCAGATTCTCAATTTGGTGTACTGTAGGTCTCTTAGAGGAACCCTGCTTCTCTCTTGCAGGCATGGTAGGGTAAAAGCCAGAAAGCAAAGGCAAAAAAATCGGCCCAAAGAACATTTTTCTGAATTCTGAACCATTCTGAAGCTATTCAAGTTTTTAATAGGGATGCTTTAAAAAAAAAAAATTCTTTCATATGCCTAATGGTGACACTACAGTGTTACTAATTTTATGCTACTGCTGCTACACTGTCTAAGTAGGTATTTTTGTTGGCATTGGAAATACATTAAGTTATGGACAACAGTTTATCAGTCAATTACGTAATATAGTTCCTGTCAGAAACCACAATAAGCATTCCATGTAACAGTCAGAACAGAGTGGTTAAGGAATGGGAATCCAGAAAATGAAATAGAACACATTGCCCTTAGACTGAAGCCTGAAGCCCCAGGATGGCACAGAGGAAACTCTAAGAACCTCAGGCTCTACCATGAGCTGTCTACTTCCTTGGCTCTTGAGAACTAGGAAAAGGTGGTCGGTGAACTGCAGCCAGAGAGAGGGCTGTGGGAAGAGAGAAGCAGTGGGTAAAGGAGGCTGGAGAGACTGAAGAAGGCCTCTGCCATTCTAACTACTAACTAGGACTTGGGCAGAGGTGATGACTGCACCATCATTGAGTTCTGGCATATAGCCTCACAGACTGGAGAGAGACACAGCATGAGACAGATGATGCACTGACATAAAAAGCCATATCTATCTACAGTAGTCAAAAGTGAGTATCAGTTATATATACCTGTTGACTAGCTATTTATCATAATTGATTATGGAAGACCATTTTCATGCAAGAAACAACTGTTTATTAGATAAAGATCACCTCAATTTGAGTCATCTTTATACTCCATTAACTATCCTTTCTCAAAAAACAAAGCATAAAATTTGAATGCACTCAGAAAACATACCAAATAAACATTTTTAAGAAGTGCCAGGGCTGGAGAGCACTGACTGCTCTTCCAGAGGTCCAGAGTTCAATTCCCAGCAACTACACGGTAGCTCACAACCATTTGTAATGGAATCTGATGCTCTCTTCTAGTGTGTTTGAAGACAGCTTCAGTGTACTCATATACACAAAATAAATAAATCTTTAAAAAAAAATCCTCTGTCTTTTTAAAAAAAAAAAAGAAAAAAGAAAGTCTTTTTAAAAACACCAGTAATCACACTTTCAATTATAAAACTTTAAAACAAAAATATAGTAACTCAACTAGTATGGGTCTGCCACTAAGACATATACAAAGCAAACATACATAGAAAATGCTAACGAGAATACATTATAAGGAACAAACAATGAATAACAGGAAATCTAAACATCTGTAAGAAGGAAGAAAACTGAGGCATTTTATAACATATGCAAAAAGGTTAAATACTTAAATGAAAACTCTAAAACTGTTTGAAACATCTCTTGGTGATAATTTTGAGTATGACATAAGCATACAAACAACAACATACAAATTAAGTGCGATCACAGCACAAAATGTCTCTGTGCAGAGGCAGAAGCAGCAGATGCTGCCCTGCAAAATGGGAACAAGTGGTTTTGAGTCAAGTACCTCAAAAGATTCAAGTATCTAAGACATATGATAAATGTACTATATACTGAGTCAAATAATCCAGACCAGAAGAATATTCTCTTATTCGTGGATTCCAGCCTGCAATCTTGATCTGAGTACATAACCTGGATTAACTGCAGAAACCAGGAAAGAGAAAAGGCTGTGGAGATAGAGTGGGGTACAAGAAGCTCTAGTGAGGGGATGCTAGGACACAGGCTCTATGAAGGAAAAACTAGGAAAACTAGGCTGGCGGGGGGTGAGTAGTAGAGAAATACTTTAACTGCAAATATAGAAAGCAGGGAAATTCAAAAAGAGAGAAATAAGTGTGAGATAAATAACGGTAAGGACTTTCAAAAGAAATGAGGGTACACCTTTAAAACACAAATATATGTTAGTATACACACACTCTGGGAAAAGATCCACTTGACACAAAATGCTAAAAAGGAGCCAGGCGTAGGGAACCTCCCTTCAAGTTGGTCAGGGGTTTTGAAGAGACTAGCAAAATTGTTTAGTCTTTTTGGCCTTGCCCTTGATTGACCTTCTGCTGAAGATGCCACATTTGTGACACAGCACTTAGAGTAATCAAACTGAGACTAACCTGGAAGCCTCCTGTCTGAGAACTAGCTCTCACAGCATCCACAGGTGCTATCCATGCTACCAAGGAAGAAAAGTAAAAAGTCCTGCAAGCCATGATGACTATGAACCACAACAATGACAAGAAAAGTAAGGTACACAGGATGCAACAGCAGCAAGTGTATCTTTGGTTGACCAGCAACTGTCTAACTGAATTTAAGGCACTCTCAAAAGAAAAGGATTTATCCCAGTAATATAAATCCAGGTCATTACAGACTTTAAAAAATCTTAATACATACAGTGCCAGTTTCCAAACCAGTATACTCTCTAACTGCACTCTAAATATTTATCCATGTGCAGAGGCAAGAAGATCTCACCCGGCCGGGCGGTGGTGGCGCACGCCTTTAATCCCAGCACTTGGGAGGCAGAGGCAGGCGGATTTCTGAGTTCGAGGCTAGCCTGGTCTACAGAGTGAGTTCCAGGACAGCCAGGGCTACACAGAGAAACCCTGTCTCGAAAAACCAAAAACAAACAAACAAATAAATAAATAAATAAAATAAAAGAAGATCTCACCCCTCCTCAACCATAGGATATTGCAGAAGAGGTAGCAGAAATGATTTTCATTAATGCCAGAGTTCCAGGGTACCACTACAATGATGTCTTCTATACATGACAAGGAAGCTGAACCCATGAAACCTCAACAAGGCTCCTAAACAAGGACCCACTCCTATTTGATGAGCTCCAAGCAACTAAGAGCTGCTGAGAATCAGTCTTCTTCAGGGACGAGACCCTAATAGGCTATATAGGCTATGCACTCACAAATCAGAAGCTTTAGAGACATTACATACCAACACTGAATGGACAGAGCATTGTTGTGGGTAGTTTACTTACTCTGTTTTGTGCTCCTGGCCAGTCCCACGTGCAAACCCGCCCATAAGCTATGTCTAATCTTCACACACTCACTCACACTCACTCACACACACACACACACACACACACACACAGTCACATGCACTTGCGCACACACCTGTTATTTTTAAAATCTTTGGCTAACTCAATTACTGGGTACTCCTCAATCTTTCCCCGCTACCCCAGGCTCAGTAAGTGAAATAGCCAAAGGCCACTTACTCAAAAACTCACAAGGCTGGTTGACCTTATCTCCTAAGCTACTGTCTTCCTTCTTCCCTCCTGGTCTCTGAATCTCCTCCAACTCTGAGAGTCCCGCCCCACGCTCAACCATTGGCTACTGGCAATCAACTGAGGGCAAGGATTTTCATCAGTAAACAGATTCTAGATTAAATCAAAGTATCAGAACAACCCTCTACATCTCTCACCTTTTCTATCCAATTAAAAAAACTCCTCTCAGACATAAATTGAGCAGAATCATAACAATCATGTAAATTACAGATACATAATTAAAAACCAGTCTATCATATTTGTCAATTAGATAAAGTAGTCTACCATCATTCCTTAGAGTTATAAATCTATCCCTGAATTATGTTTAGATTTTAGCCTGTAATATCATCTGAAAACTGTTTCCCACTCTGTATCATGTCTTTAATGGTAAACAATTTAAATTTCTTTATGGGACTACAAGTAGTCTTCAACCCTGTCAGAAATCTGAGAGTGAATTCAACATTATCTGAGTGTGTGTGTACACACACACACACACACACACACACACACGAAACACCAAACATAGCTTCACAAATTTAAACAATTGTAGAGACAGTTGACCACTTGGACAGTCCCCCATTCCTCAAAACATTGGACCATTTTGGCCCAGGATCATCTGACAGACCTTTGTAAAGTAGAATTAAAAGACTGTTTACCCTATCTAGACAGAGCTAACAGTCAACTATTCCACATAGTGTGTCCACTATTTGTAGATGAAATAGGCAATTTTTGGCCCGTGGCTGTCTTGGCCACAATGGGCAACATCATCTGGAGTTAGTGGTGTACAGTATCTTTTCTGAACTGTGAAGGAGCCCAAATGTCTCTCGTCAAAACTTTTAATAATAATGAAATGATTAAATGTCAGATTCTGTGGATTTCTGATGTTTTTAAAAGACTACTGATATAAAGTATATTTGAACTGTTAAATCTCAGCTATTTTTAGTCATTTCTATTTGAGTAAATTGAAAGCACTTTATTATAATTAAGTCAGAATCTAACCTAACCATGAGTTTACTAGCTGGCCCTTAACTTGCATTAATTAATCATCTTGTTCTTAAATGAGTTGCAAAGGCGCAATGTCTATCTAAGAATAACTATTAATTTTAAATTTTGTATCCAAATATATTCATGTCAATGAATAATCTTAATTTTTATCAATATATAAATTCTTTACCAATGTAAGAGATTATAACTTTAATTTTACATCAATTACAAGGATTTCTACCAATGTAAGAGAGATTATAACTTTAATTTTACATCAATTACAAGGATTTCTACCAATGTAAGATTATGGCTACACAATGTTTGTTTAAGAAAATTTAGCTACCCATTCAGCCATGTGAGTTTTCAGGTAAGTGGCCTCTGGCCACTTCCCTGAGCCTGCAGTAGCAGGGGAAGAGTACCCATTGAGTTAGCCACGACATTTTAACAATAACTGGCATGTGTGTACATGTGTGTGTGCAGTTTCCTATTCTCAGATCTGAAATAGCTCCTGAGTGGGTTCATGCATGGGACCAGTCAGAAACACAAAACAATGTAACAAAAACTGCACGCTACAGACCATATATACGTGTCTACATATGTATGTAACAACAAAGAGGACATGAATCAGAAAGGTAGTCCAGAGGCTGGTGAGATGGCTCAGTGGTTAAGAGCACCAACTGTTCTTCCAAAGGTCCTGAGTTCAAATCCCAGCAACGACATGGTGGCTCACAACCACCCATAATGAGATCTGATGCCTTCTTCTGGTGTGTCTGAAGACAGCTACAGTATACTTATTTATAATAATAAATAAATCTTTGGGCTGGAGTGAGCTACCAGAGCGAGCAGGGATGAAGAGAGTAAGCAGGGTTGACTGGAGCAAGCAGAGGTCCTAAAAGTCAATTCCAAACAACCAAATGAAGGCTCATAACTATACAGCTACAGTGTATACTCATGTACATTAAATTAATTAATGAATGAAAAGAAAGGGAGTCCAGGAGTCCAAAATATGAGAAGTATTGGAAGGGGAGAGAATGGGGTGGAAATGAACAATACTCATGTCTCTCAAGTATCTATAATATGTAAGGAATGTCCACTTACATATGTGCAAACAACCAAAGGAAACTAAGTCAGGCTATCCATAACTCAGCTATTATTCATGCACTGCTTGCAAGAGCCAGCACATATGGTCCTACATAGTCACTAAAGAAAATATGGTCCATGCATACAAAGGAATATTATAATTCACCTACTCGCCAAAGGAAGAGCTACCATTTTTACCAGCCCAGATGAACCTAAAGACTATTTTGCTATATAAAGACAGAAAAAAAATGTATGACCTGTGGAACCTTTAGCTGAACTGATAGACAGAAAAGATGGGGTGGGCCAGGTCACAGTTCTGTGAGTCTAATGCAAGAGCATAGTAATAAGTGTATTTATTTTTCAACTATATAATTATCATTTATCAAAACACCACACTGGACAATTTTAAAACACTCCATGTTGGATAATTAAATATTTAAAATTTAACAACTGACAGCGATTACTAAAAATTTAGTATTTTGAAAGATACACTACAAATCTAGGAAGTTTCCCACACAAGTTAAAAAAAATGAAACTAAAAACTATTATTTTGGCATTTTTTCCAAGGCTACAAACAAGGAGTACTTCCTAGAGAGTGGAGTTTGTAGCAATATTACAATACCATATACCCCTTTCTGCCAGCAAAGTGTCATCCCAAGGTATATAATTCAAGACTCAAAATGTCACTAAGAATGAAAAGGCAAATGAACTCCAAATGGGTCCTACTAGATCACTAGAATTGCTTACAACAAGGAAAAAGAGGATACATCGGCCCTCGGTATCTGGGATTCCTTCTCTCTAAGCAATCCCAGCACGAAGGCACTGGGCTAACAGACCAGTGAGAGGGCTCGGCTTCTGAAGCTGCAATCACAGCACAGAGGTACTGGGCTAAAAGACCAGTGAGATGGCTCGGCTGGTGAAGCTGCTTACCACATTATCTACATGCCCAAAGTCCAAAGAGGAAAGACAATTCCCTAAATGCTGTCCTAAATGTAAATGTCACATATATACACTATAGCATACTCCAATTACGCACACAAAAAGAACATTTTAAACGCTGGGTGAATCATATTGAGCATGCATACAGCCTTTTTTTGCTACCATTTCCTCAGCAGTACAGCACATAGCAACTGCGTACTATACTGCATAGCAATGTCACAGTACTACATACATACCAATAGTCTATAGGTGATCTTTGTATAGTATCCTAAATATATTTTCTATAAAGGACTTAAGCAGGGAAGAGAGACACAGAAACAAAATCCCCAGGTAGACCAAGATTATTGTACTTCTCTGAACAATAAGAGCCAATGTTTTCTTACCATCAAGGTCTAAATTAGCTGGGCAATGGTGGCACATGCCTTTAATCCCAGCACTTGGGAGGCAGAAGCAGGTGGATTTCTGAGTTCGAGGCCAGCCTGGTCTACAGAGTGAGTTCCAGGACAGCCAAGGCTACACAGAGAAAAGAAAGGATATAGCTAGTCACTCCTTGAAATGTTTGTACTCTTATCTCAAGGCCAACAGGAAGGCTCTGCAAGAATTTTACATACATTAGCAAATGTGTTTTTTATAAAAAGTGTTTCAGGCAGGCCTGGTCTACATAGTGAGAGTAGCTGCAGTGTTGAGAATAAACTGCAAGAGATGGGGAAGGGTATGACAACTATTTAATTCAAATCAAGAAATGTTTAACATGGAAAAGGGGACTTCTAAGCTGCTTCAAGCAGGTAAGAACAGTGGGGAATGCTATGGACACATCAAAAATCAAGGTCTAAACTGTGGAATCTTGTGAATCAAGAACTGAAGCCAGCCTCAGCTATAAAAAGTTAGGTCTGACTACACAAAAATAAGTGAAGATCAATAACAAGATAACTAAATTTCATTAAACCTCAGTACCCTCAACATAAGAGTTCATAAATGAGATCATAAGTGATCAGTCCTAGACGCATGCAATTAAGGGCAACATAATTGGACTCAGGTTATATGTGTGTGTGTGTGTGTGTGTGTGTGTGTGTGTGTGTTAAGTGTTTATAAAGCAAAGACAAATGGAATAAACCACAACTTTGAAAAAGGGTGGCTCAGAAAATATAGAAAGAACTGGAACTAAATAAAGGAAGGTACAAATAATGCAAATCCAGTGTATTCATATACAACATCCTCAAGTAATTTTTGAGTTTTAATAAATGTATAAAGATTAGGGCCAGATGACTCAGAGGTTAAGACAGCTGCTGTTCTTGCAGAAGACATGCATTTCACCTCCATCACCAATATGGCAAACAAATTGTGCAAATAAACACACAGAAGCGCCAAGTGGTGGTGGCACAGGCCTTTAATCCCAGCACTTGGAAGGCAGAGGTAGGTGGATTTCTGAGTTCAAGGCCAGCCTGGTCAACAGAGTGAGTTCCAGGACAGCCAGGACTATACAGAGAAACCCTGTCTCAAAAAAACAAAACAAAAAACATGGAAGCAAAATCCTCACACACACAAAATAAAAATCTAAAAAATACAAAAACACTGAAGGAGCTGGAGGGGGTAGCCATGGAAACAATCCAAGTATAGTCTCACATATAAAACCATCAAATAATTTACAAAGTTATATAATACCTTCTTAACCTTTTTTTATATTACAATAACGTGTACATGAGGATGCCAGAGGACAATTTGTCAGTCAGATCCTTCCATTCACAATAAACATCCTAGAGACATGCTAAAATCTCATGGGTCCCACCCATGTGCTGAGTGAACGAGATTTAAGTCTTAGACGTAAGGATGAGCCCCTATATCTAAGCCCTAAAAACATACAAACAAGCAACACCAAATGGATTCAGCAGGCTTTTTATATCTATGTATGCATGTATATATGTATATATATGTATAGACACATATATAAATTTAACTGTAATAATTAACATGAATGAGTTGAGGGTGAGGTGTGGGCAATGACTGGTTAACAGGAATAAGAGGGTGAAATTATTTGTTAGGATAATCATTTTGTGTACCATGTAAAGGTTCTTTATATTATTCAAATTTTTGAACTGTCAAGAGTTGAGTACAGGGCTGACCTTGGTAATGTTATTTCCTTCACCACTTTGTGATTGGTTTTAATAAAGAGCTGAGAGCCTATATAACAGGACAGGGCAGGAGAGGAAAAGCACAACTTCCAGGCAGGTGGACCTCTAGGAGAATCAGGGTCAGAGGAAGCTGGATGTTCGGGGACAGAATGAAAGTTAATGGACCACATGGCAAACAGGGCCTAGTACAGGCAGGATTATTACTAAGTTATATAAGTTAGCTGGAGTAAACCTAAGCTATAAGGCCTAAGCTTTCATAAATAATAAAAAGTCTCCATATCATTTTTGAGAGTTTGGAGGTTGAGACAGTACAGAGATAATGACTCAATTATATTTTAAAATTGCAAATTTAAAAAATAACCACTGTGGTAGAACAGAATCCTCTGGATGTATGTCCATGAGAAACAGCTTGTTCTAGCTTTGAGGGGTGAGTTTGAGCAACCTCTGTTCTTGAAAAGAATAGTAAACTTAACAGACAACTTAAGACAAACTAGAAGCCATACTGATAGAACTAAAGTAATGTTACTCGCCTACCCTGCCTCTCCAGCACTGGGATTAAAGAAGTATATCCCAAATCACAAGATTTTCAGTCTTTTTGAAGTTTATTTGGTACCTATAGGAGAAACTAAAACTGAGTTCTGTCTATAATACTGTTGAAACTTTAAGCCTTCCTCAGCTTAAATTTGAACAAAGGAAAGGTGTCTGACTTGGTGTCTGCTGTTCTCTCCATTCCCTACAAATACCACAGGGCATCTCCACACCAGCAAGTGCACCAACATAGCACCAAAAGAAACCCCGTCCTTCTGGCTACAGTCGTAGTCGGCACATGCTTGTGGGATATACAGCAAACCCCTGTAAAGCAGAAATTCAAGCAAAAGTCTTGTTTCTCCTCATTTACTTATTTACTTACTTACAAGGGAGTTTTTGTATTTATACATTTCAACCTGATTCTGCATTTTGTTAAATAGTAACCAGGAGGTTATGTGTTCAGTCAAAATGTTTAACCTTCAAATTTTTTAATTAAGACCTGCCTAGTACACTCTTCCTACTTAATACTTTAACTCCGCACACATTGCCAAGCTCAAAAGGGACCCTTTCCACAATGTCAGAATCCAGTCAGCACTCGAAGATTTCTGGCTATATGAGTTAACTTCCCTGCCCTCAATTGTGTGGACAGTGAGTGTATCACACAAGCATTCTTGCACTGAGTTAGATCCTCAGCCCTTCAGCATTTTCTTCTTCACTGTTCATTCCCATGAGTAATACTCGGACATGTACATTACAGACCCGAAGATCAACTAATGAGTCTTCTAAAACCCAAAGAGAACTCCATATACTTGTCCTCTTCCACTGACACTGACATAAATCATACTAAATGAAAAGATAAAGTATATAACACAAAGATACAAGATTACTTTTGGGGCTGACGAGATGGCTCAGCAGGTAAGAGCACTGACTGCTCTCCCAAAGGTCCTGAGTTCCGATCCCAGCAACCACATGGTGGCTCACAACCACCCGTAATGAGATCTGATGCCCTCTTCTGGTGCGTCTGAAGACAGCTACAGTAAATTATGCCTGAGCGAGCGGGGCCGGCAGAGGTCCTGAGTTCATCATCTGTACAGCTACAGTGTACTCATATACATAAAATAAATAAAAATAAATCTTAAAAAAAAGTCTAACATTTATTCCTGATGCTTTGAATCTCATAGAAAATGTGGGGTGTGCTTCATTTTATCATCACAAGAAAAGACTATCATCCATTCTATCATCATTGAACAGGATACTGGTAGTACAGATATTAAAACCAACAACTGACAAATGGGACCCCATAAGCAAAAGATACTGTCACTTGACCAAAAAGGCAGCTTTCAGATTTGGAGACAGCAAAAATTTCATCTGACATAAGAATCTAGAGATACATTTAGCATATGATCCAGCTTACCATTCTTGTGTATATACTTCTATCAGCACTGTGTCCCAAAGGACTCTATATACTACTACACAGCTATTTGCTCATTTGTGTTCACTGCTGCTCTATTCACAAAAGCCAGGAAACGGAAGCCACCTACTAATGAACAATAAAAATATGGTTCATAAGCCGGGGGGTGGTGTCGCACGCCTTTAATCCCAGTCCTTTGGGAGGCAGAGACAGGCGGATTTGTGAGTTCGAGGCCAGAGTAGTCTACAAAGTGAGTTTCAGGACAGCCAGGGCTACACAGAGAAACCCTGTCTTCTTGAAAAACAAACAAACAAAAAAACATATATATATATATATATATGGTTTATATATACTATGGAGTATTATTCACCTAGAAAAATAAAATTTCCAAGTAAATGGGTTGTACTGAAAGTCTCATTCTGAGGGAGCTAATTCAGTCTGAGAAAGACAAAAACTGCATGTACTCTCACATAGAGATGCTACCCAGCCCTATATATTTTAAATTAAAGTACCCAAAAGCAGGAAACTAATAAGGTTTCATGGTAAGGTTGAGGGGGATGAGAGGTACAGAACAAAAGTGGAAAGACACAAAGTACATTTAAAGAAACCATATGGAAAACCACAGAAGCTTCCTAAAATATTTACATAAGCTTAATACATAAATATTTTATAAATACACTAACATGTTTACATATACAGTGAATTGGTTACCTAGAAAAGAAAAAAAAAAATCATGGAATTTCCAAGTAAATGTGTGGATTGGAAATAATCATTCTGAGAGGTAAACCAGAACTAGAAAAAAAAATTCCTGCTTGTTCTCTCACTTGTAGGTGCTAGCTAGTTTTGTGTTTAATTATAGGTTTAATTGTAGACATTTTCTCTGCCCATCCCCCAAACCACAGCTTATCAAATAAAAAGCCTGGTGGCAGGTATGAGTTACCTTTTTTTGAGTTGTTGGTCACTGGGATCCATAAACAACACCCCTTCTTGCCCTCCAAACATCACTGCTAAGGCCCCCTATTGTTGAAGACAACATGACATACTTGGACATGGAGAAACCAAACTGGTACCAACTGGCTACCTATGCTGCAGGACCCTTGTACGCTACAATAATGACTAATCTGGAGAGATATGCCCACTGGTGTAACAGAGGCACAAATATTATGGGAGTAACCAACTACTTTTAAAAAATGGACACTTGACACTGTTAACTTGGCACCTACATCCATAAAGGAGGGAAAAAAAGGAAAAAACAAACAAACAAAAAACAAATAGCTATCTAGGGCTTGTCCCCCCCCCAACCAAGAACCCATTATTGCTTAGTTAAATACACAAAGTATATTTAAATGCCACTTTAAGTTGTCTTTATAACCATATAGAAGTGCACTTCTCAAGTCTCATTAGAAATTCACAACCATAAATAATAGAGAGACTGTGAAGTAGTAACATCTAAATGGTTTATCTTAATTATAAACCACTGCCACCAAGGTACTGGGATGGACTTGAAAGAAGGGGCAGAAACAATGTCACAGCCAGAAGCAGTTTAGAATAAAACAGTATTTGCCAGACATGATATCATAGGCAATAATGTTATTGTATCCTATATAGAGATGTATCCTTGTGTTATTCAAATGCTGATTTGCTGTCCCCATACCTGGTTGCAATCTGGACAAGCCACTCTAATGCTTATTCTGGATGTTATGTAAACCCTGTTCCAAATTTATTCTCTGACTTGTCAATTAAGCATCTCAAGCCTGAATATTATGTAAACACTGTCCCAATTTATTCTCTGGTATTTCAATAAAACTGATCAGCCAATGGCTGAAGAGAAGAGAGAATAGGACTGAACTTCCGATCCGTCCAGGGGAAAGGGAGAAAAGGATGTGCCAGCGGGTTGAGAAGATACCTGGAAAAGAGAGCGCCAGACCAATACTAGAATGCAAGTATCTTAGGGATTTTGGCTTGAAAAGTATCCAGATTAGTTTAGAGGAACAGAATGGATTAACAACTGATCAGTTACTATGCTGTAATATAAATCTTAGTCTCTGTCAAACTTATTTGGGAGTTAGCTGGGCTAGCTTTTATAAATGCATTTACATGCTGTCAACACAGCACCAATGCACACATGAACTGTCAGTGACAGGGAATGCATGTACAAGATGAAGCCTGCAAAAATCTCAACATGAATGAGGAAAGAGCTCAGGGTGTTCCACCTCTCCCTCATAGGCTTTTGGCAAATCATGGCTTCAGGAGAATGTTCTTCAGGGAGAGGGTCTGAAAGGATAACCGTACTCTTCCAGGAGATGGTCCTACACCATGCACATGAGTCACCACTAAGTGAACTAAAGGAATCTAAACACAGCCTATGAAGTTGATTGGAAAAGTAAGAGATAGGGGCACAAAGTGCCCCCTTTTGGGGGAATAAGGGATTGGATGTGATCAAGATATAGCCATGTATAAAATCCTCAAATACTAAAGAGGCATAATAAAATAATGCCATCAAGCCAAAACATAACTGTGAGTCAACAACCCTGAATTTCTCAACATGATTTTGGTCAATTATGAACCTAGGTAGGAGAAAAACAACATGATATGCATACCACCTTAGCACCTATTTAAAAAATAAAATAAAATAAAGGAATGAACTCTTCTTAATCCCAGAGGACATCTTTTTTTAAGGAAACACAGGAAAATATTGGAAAGGTAATAGTGTGGTGATTTTTCAAAAGCAAACATTATTGCATTAATATTTTAAAAAAGGAATAGAGAACCATACTCATTAATAGTAAATAGTATTCCTCTGAAAACAAACCTAAGAACTTCACTCAAACACAACCCAATTCCTTTATCGCTAAGGACAGGACTAACTACTAAAATTAGTAAATTCAATGAGCATGTTGTGAAGTAGAAGGCAACTTGTTTTACCATGTTTCAGGTGAAAACTCAGATGTGACTCAAGAGAGAGACATTGCTTTATCTGCCAAACAGCTTTGCAATATAAATTAATGAAATCAATCTGCAAAATTTTTTAAACATTTAGTCATTGAATGAGAACAACTTTTATGTTTTGAAGGGACTTACTTTCAAGTCAATTTATTGTAAAAAATATTTAAGGATGAAGTTTACCCGTATAGTACTGGCATTCTCATTTTTCCTGCTTCAAAGGGTCTTTCAGTTAATATTAGTCACTTCAGGAATAAAATATACACACAATAAATCACTAGTTAAAATAAAAATAGTTGTTCTCAAGAATGAAGAGCACCGACACAATCTGTCAGCGTTTCTAGGGATAGGTTATATACAATAACCATCTCTGACTACCAGAAGCCTATAGTGCAGTATATTTACCACATTACAAAGCACTATGTAATACAGATTGGGGATGTAGCTCAACTAGTTAGGAGTGCTTGCCTAGCATACACAAAGCCCTGCATTCAGTTTAGCAGCAAAACTTTTAACAGTTCTGGTAGTGGTGCACTCTTAAAATCCCAGTACTTTGACATAGAAGAAGGATCAGAAGTTCGATACATAGTGAGTTCAAGGTCCACCTGGTCGATCTGAGAAACTGTCTCAAAATACTAAACAAACAAAAAACAGTCATAATACAAAGTCAAGTCAGGATCAAAGCAGGTTTCCTACAAAAACAAAAACAACAAAAAAAAAAAAAACCTAACGCTTTGGAGCAATGGCTCAGCAGTAAAGAGCATGCTGGACAATATTCTAGGGGATCTGGGTTTGATTCTAAAACCTACTCAGCAGCTCACAACCATCTTTAAATCCAGTTGCAGAAAATCAGACATTCTCTTCTGGCATCCTGTTCTGTACCATCAGTTATGCAAGTGGTAAACAGACATACACATAGAAAAAGGAAAAACAAACAACTAAATACTATTTTCTTAGCCAAGTCAGACAGGACTTACAACATGAAAGTTTACAATACAAAGATAAAAGCACATACTAGGACTATATGTGCAGTTTTACTAAGCTGACGTAGTAACAAAGGGAAGGATGACTGAAAAGGCAAAAGCAGAGCAAGCAGTGGGATTGACATTATGGCCCGACAGACTGTTGATGACACTCCTGGCTTCTAGCAATATCCAGTCTCGTGTTCATCACTGTTAATCCAGGGCCCCTACATTCACTCACAGCAAACAAGCTGATCCTAAAACCCACGCTGGCTAGTAGGTCAACAAGGCACGCTGGCTAGTAGGTCAACAAGGCACTGAGTTTCCCTACAAGGAACACACCTTGTTCTCAGTGTCCTAAAATAACATACTCTAGGGCTGTAGGACAACTCTATTCCTTAATTTGTATTTGTCTGGTCCTTCCTGGTATGTTGTTACTGTTGGAGGAAACTAGTAATAGCTTCATTTAACATAGGCACACATAATGTCTAGATTCTTACAAAGGACTAAAAATGTATCCTGCATTTAAACTCAAAAATCTTAACTCCCAAGTGAAGAGGAGACATCCACCCCAATGATCATTTGCATTTAATAGCTGACTTCGCACATTTGTATCAATGCATAATCAACAATTTAGCTGCACAGTAGGAGAAAAACTGACTTGATAATAAGTATTTGACTGGGCACACACCTGTAATCCCAGCACTTGGAAGACAGAAGGATTATCCCAATTGTAAGAGCATCTTAGTCTACATAGATAAATTCGAGGATAAAACTACACCTAGCAGATACACTCAAAAATGTCAACTCATTAATTAAAAATTTTAAAACAAGATTATTGTAACTTTTAAACAAATCGTTTTTTAAAGTTTGATGACGGGACCTTCCTTATGTGCAGTCTTGTTGCTATCCAGAAAGAAAGCTTGATGCTATGTTCTATATGTTCTCAAAGACAGAATACACAGAAAATACGCCTAAACTGCAAAATCTAACTGCAATTATTCCACTGTGAGGAAACCTACAAACCAAGTACAAATACAAAAGATATTAAGCAAAGAGCTTGATCTATTTACTGAAATCATAGCAATGAAAAAATTTTTTCAAACATCAAACAAATTTTTTTTCTTCCTTCTTTCTTTTTATTTTTTTTTCAAGACAAGGTTTCTCTGTATAGCCCAGACTATGCTGGAACTCACTCTGTAGACCAGGCTGGCATTGAACTCAGAAATCCGCCTGCCTCTGCCTCCCAAGTGCTGGGATTAAAGGCGTGCGCCACCACCGCCTGGCCAAACAAATTATCAGTGATAGAGCAACTGCCTAGCATGAGTTCCTGCCTGTGTTTCACTCCCAACACAAAAAGTATCTACTATAATGAAACATAAAAAGTATCTAGGATAACGGAAAATTTATGATATGCAAAGAATCATTAATTGCAAGTACCAGTAAAGCTTAACAAAAAGAGAACGACATAATAATGACGATCTAGAATTCATGTAGACATGGGCAAAAGAAGACAAACTAACTAATGTAGACATGAGCCAAAAGGGCAAAAAGCAAACTGAAATCACATAGATACAAATAAAAAAGATAACCTTGGACTCTGAATTAAAGCCTATACAATATGAACAAAGAAGCAACACTTTCATATTTTACATGTTCCAATAATAAGCTTATATAGGGAAGAAGTGACAAAGTCACTCTAGTCTCAAAATAAGTTAAGTCAGGCCCAATTTTTTAGCCCACATATATTAATTCTACTTTTTCCAAGCACAACATATAGAACATATAAAAAAGTTCTATCAGAGGCCAGGTGTGGTGGCCTCACACTTTAATCTCAGCACTTGGAGGCAGAAACAAGGGGATCTTTGAATTTGAAGTCAGCCTGCTCTACACATCAAGTTTCAAGCCAGCCAAGGACACATATTGAGACTTTGTCTCAAAAAAAAAAAAAAAAACCTAAATACATGGCCAGGCCTGGTGGTATAAGCTTTTCTTCCCAGAACTTGGAAGGCAGAGGCAGAAAGATCTGTCTGTGAGTTCAAGGCTAGCCAGAACAAATACAACCTTGAAGACAGCCAAGAATACATAAAGAAAATCTCCAAATACCAAAACAAAACGATGTCAAAATATTATTATGCCAAAAAGTTATCATTCTTTATTACTCAACAACCCTCAAGCATCTTTATAATTCAACTGTCTCCAACAGACATAGCCTTCTTTGGTATTGATAAAGATTCAAATTTATTCTTATAAATCACAAATATTGAACCCAAAAAAATATTTTATGCATCCTTTCCTCATACTAGGAATTTGTCTCATACTCTGAGACACTTTGCAAATATTTTATCATTACCAGAATAGATGACTTCTATGAGGCTGAAATAGGTTTAGAGCTTTTCAGAAAATGCTGTTACATCATACAATTAAAATTAAGAATTCAAGAGCCGGGGGCAGTGATGGCACACACCTTTAATCCCAGTACTTGGGAGGCAGAGGCAGGTGATGAACAGAGTGAGTTCCAGGACAGCTAGAGCTACACAGAGAAACCCTGTGTGTGGGGGGGGGGTCAAAAGTTTTGTAAATCTAGATCTATTAATTTATCAACCATACATATCCTAAGTATTCTTTAAGTGCTAATACTTTGAAAGTGTGCGTGCGTGCGTGCGTGCGTGCGTGTGTGTGTGTGTGTATGTTTGTCAGTGTGAGAGATAAGTTAGTTCGGGTTCATGCTACACCTTAAACGTACCAGTCAATAACAACTTGCAGGCTCTTTCTACCCATGGTTTCCCAGGATCAATCATGTTGGGCTTGTGCTAAGAGCTTTGATCTGATGTCTCATTTCAATGCCTCACAAATACACATACATAAACTGTATCAATTAATTGTTGGCACCTAACTCAGCGTAAATAGGCTAACCTGTACGCTTGTTTTTCAAACATGCAAGAACTCAAATTTACTACTGAGATATCCTACTGCTTAAAATAATTTTATCTAAAATAACAGTAGCTCCAATTACCCAAATTCAGTATATCCAGTGATCTATGTAGTTCCTAATACCAGTTAGAAATCTCTCTAGTGCCAGACATTAGCTAGATACCTTTGCCACTAGACATTAAGTTGGTTACTTAAGAAGCATACAAATTATAATACCATCCATTTGTATAGGAAGGTGACACAGATGTCGTTGAGCTATAAAACATGCAGAATACATATTCTAGCAAATAATCACTCTAATGTGCTGATTCCTCATGTTTCAAGAGTTGGAAACCCTAGAACTGCAGATTACAGATAGGTTAAACTAGTTTTATTTAAAATTCAATTTTCTAGTTTCTATCTCCTAACTCCTATGACTAAGAGTAATTCAGATATTATCAAATAAACTGTAGCAAGGTCTTCTCGCAAACCTGACTACCATTTCTCCACACTCAAGTTTTTATCAACCCGCCCCCACCAAAATTTGCAAATGGCATAACGGATGTGAACAAATGCTAGCAGTCTGTGCAGCCCGTTTTATAGCTCTCTTTACTCAACTATCCACTATCTCTTTTCTAACTCTAAAAGAACTAGTAAACCTAGCTCTTTGAAACTGGCACTGACTTGTAAGTACTCAGAGAAGTGCATAGCATATAACCCCAGCACAGAAGCTAGCAGGCAAACTGCCATGAGTCAGAGGCCAGCCTGGGCATACAAGACCCTGTCTTAAAAACAAGCAAGCAAGCAAAATCTGAAAAACCCATTCAGAATAGTAAGAGCAGGCCTAAGAATTTCAAGTCACTGAAAAACTCTTAAACCTCAGAGTGGCATGAGATTAACAGCATTTTAACTAGATCAATTCTACTTCCTGTATGGGAAATAACTATGTAACAAGAAGTTACTCAGGGGCTCTAAGGGAATCACCACAGAAAATGGAAGTGAGCACAAAGTCATTAAGAACTCCACCTGAAGTATAATCTGAGGGCAGAAATAAAGTTCTATGTACAGGGAAGACTCTAGCTTGCTACTTTCAACGGTATGGCCTGAAGGTTTTGACTAATTTCATCAGCAGACCAGGACACACTATGAACTAATTTCAGAGGTGATTATATGATCAAATGCAAAGGGACTCTGCAACTTTAAGGCATCACAGAAGCACTTAAAAGAGAGTGGACATAAGTTTGAAACACCAGGCTCTGGAATGATAGAGAACTAGTGTCCTACCACTATTTACAGTGTCTCAAAGATACCAGCTCAATGTCATCTTCTTTTTAGCATCAGTTAACTGATATATTACCCCAAAACCACACTGCATACATACATAGGAAGTTATGTTTTCAGCAAATACATCAATCATAACTTTCCTAAAACATAAAGCTAAAGTCCTTGGTATTTTTGTTATCCAGCTAAGCAGAAATTAGTTTGAGTAACAGAGTGTCTTAAACAGTCAAAGTGGACCATCAAAATGTTTATATTATAAAATAGAAATGCAAAAACAAAATCGATAAACAGCAATTTCTCTCAAAAGTAAAGCAAGCAGAAGACAGAAATAATGGCATGACAAAAAGCTATAAGAGAAATAACTTGTTATAAATGTTTTAATCAAGATTTACAGCCGGGCAGTGGTGGCACACGCCTATAATCCCAGCACTTGGGAGGCAGAGACAGGCAGATTTCTGAGTTCGAGGCTAGCCTGGTCTACAGAGTGAGTTCCAGGACAGCCAGGGCTACACAGAGAAACCCTGTCTCGAAAAACCAAAAAAAAAAAAAAAAAGGATTTACAATCACATATGCTTAGACTATGCAGAGTTTGGGTGGTTTTCTCAAATTAAGGAGAAAAGTACCAAGTTGAAACATTAAAACACTGAGACTGTAGATTGTTGGTATGCTCCAGCACTTCAAAAGTGTAGGCAGAGAAAAGGGGAATTCAAGGCCAGCATGGACCACCTTCTCAAAATGATCAAAAAATAAAAACATTAGGGAGTAGCTGGTGAGAAGGCTCAGAGAGTAGGTAGGGTAGGGGTGCTTGGTGCAAGCCCAGCCTGAGTCCAAATCCCAGGTTCAAAGTGATAGGAGAGAATGAATTTCTGACCTTCTTACACGCTCCATACACACAAATAAACGTAAAAAAAAAAAAAAAACCTGGAGATGCTGACGCAGGATCAAGACTAGATAAGGGTAGTACACTGAAACCCTGTGTCACCAAAAGGGGAGAAAAAAATCAGACTGCTTATCTTTCAACCTTACTCCATTTATTACAAAATATTTCGTGATTTTTAAACTCGCCTAAAAAGATTCAATAACTTTATTTCTGTCTATACTACATAAGATGACTTTTTAAAGAAAAAGCTGTTTTCTGACCAAAATTACTGATCAAATTACTAAAAATCCATATATAAGCATATTAAATTCTGTACCAAAGTAACAACTTACTTTGCAAAAGGAAAATAAACAAGCTGGGAAACTATAGTTTCTTCCTAGAGAAACTTTTGGTAGAAAGAAAACACTTGCATGTAACAACTTGGCCTAGAGCTACACATGTATAGTGTACTACAATGTCCAGTCCTACCTTTGATATTATTTAGGTAAAAACTAACCACTAAGAAAAACTTAACGAAGGTACTAAGACGATAAAAGCCAAGTTTTAAACTAACCCATCCCATATTAAACACTACCAAATGAATTTTTAGTTTGTCTCACTTCTGAGTTTAGAACTCACCAGTAGAGACAATTTCAAGACACACCTATCAACAGATTTGTTTTATTTCCTTTTTTGTAAAATTGTAAAAACAGAGAAACTATTTGTGCTACTTTCCAATGTCAAAATGAAGCCAAGTACAACTCAGAGCTTTCTATTAATGATAGAAAACACTATCTAAAATGTACCATGATAAACACTGTACCACACTGAATAGGTTTATTTTATAAAAAGATGCAGACATCATTAAACTACATCTAGAAAACTTAAATTTCCAGTGGTCAGTAGTGATTAATTCTTCAACGTATTAGTAAGTTACCCAAAATGTTCAGTATCTTTTGAGGTTTGGGAAGTCTCTTTAGACTTTACCAATGAGCATGTATCATCATCCAAAAGGCTTTTCAACATTTTTGACAGGATTTCAGATTTTCTGATGAGGCATGCTCAACATACACAATAAATATATTACAAGATGAGAACATTTCTAGAACTGATGGGATAAAAAGAAAATATAGCTAGAAACTTCAAATCCTTACAAGCAGTACTTATTTGCTAAAACATGCAGTTTTCCTTTCTACTAAAAACAATTTCCAACTTTAAGTGACAAAATATACAATGGTATAATTTTACTAAGTTTACACACATAGATGTAGGCACATACTCATATAAGAATGGCCATACATACATATATATTTCGTCTAACCAAGGACTCCAAATATACTCTTTTCACTCATGGAAGACAGGAACAAATATTCTAAGACTGAAGTTCTGTGAAATTTCAGAGAATCCCTAAAGATAATATACCCTAAGTTATTTGTACCATTAAGGTTCTTTTCTTAAATTATTTAAAACTCTTAAGGAGTCTCTCAAAGACTTTCTTTTCTCTTGTTTTTGAATACAATGAAAACAAAAATAGACCCAGAAACTGTGGATCACTCCTCAAATCCCAGAACTCTGGAGGAGGCGGAGGTAGTAAGGTAATCACATCAGGCCCTTCACTCAAAGAAAAAAAAGTATATACTATATATACACATGTATAATGAACTTCAAAGATGTACTCTGAACTAAAGATTGATTTTATGAGGAGATGTATCTCTGTGGATTTGGGGCCAGCCTGGTCTGAATCAAAACTCCAAGCCAGCCAGTGAGACCCTCTCAAAAAACCAATTTTTGTTGTTGTTGAGGTTTTGTTTGTTTGTTTTTTCGAGACAGGGTTTCTCTATGTAGCCCTGGCTATCCTGGAACTCACTTCTGTAGACCAGGCTGGCCTCGAACTCAGAAATCCGCCTGCCTCTGCCTCCCAAGTACTGGGTTTAAAGGCGTGAGCCACCACCGCTGGGCCAAAAAACCAAAATTTTAATTAAAAAAAAAAAAACAAGAAAAACAAAAAAGATTATTTCATGTATGTTCCATTCCTTCCATAAAGGACTATGAAAGAATAGAGTTATAGTATCTGTTATGCTCCAGGAGAAGTCAGATAGAAGTCAGACAGAAGTAAATTACAAAGGATAGGTATAATTTAGCAAGTGACTAGGGAGAAAAATTGCTTACAAACTGCTTGCAAATGGAACTAATCAACAAATACACAAATAAAAAGTAAACAAAAGCCAATGAGTATTTAAGTTCATTTATGAAGGAGAATGAAAATCAAAGTGAAGAGAGAAAAAAAAATATAGAGAAGGCAAGCAACTAAACAACTACTAGGCCGACATGTCAAGTGAAAAACCCTAAAGAAGGCTTCCAGGCAAAGGATCACATCATAGCTTGATTTCCAAGAATATCACACAACTCTTCGCACATAATATATGTCCAACAGTTGTTGAATGAATAAGCAACAGAATTTGGTGAGAATTACTTCAACTCTAAAGGAATTTACTCCCTCACTGTAAGTAGATGAAATCAGTGTGTAAAACTGATTTCTTCCTGGATTTCAGAATGGATGGCAAAATTGGGTCAAGCTGTTACAAAAACAACTTGAGAGTCTATCTGTACCATATCCTATTGTGTCAATTACCAAATGCTCAAAATTAAGCATGCTAATAGTATAATTACTCTTGCCTTCCAATAGCTAACATGTAAACAAACACAGAAGAGTGACTGATCTATAGTGCTACCTAAGGATGCATGAAAAGCTACAGAAAACTCACCCATAAAACCGACAATCATCACTTTAGTACCTAGGATTTCCTAACACTTGAATAAGCTACCTGCTACACTTACAAGCATGTAAGTTTATCTACATAAGTACCACAAAGTGATATCTATATTCAATACAACTATCTTCCTCCCTTCCAATTACTCTATCCCAAATCAATATTTTGACCATTAATAATTCCTCAATCCAGTAATTAATTATGCAGAGGCCAGTTTTTCTCAATTTATGATTCTACCCTAAGAGGCAAAGAAAACAACAACAAAAAAGAATAAAACAAACATGCAAAATATTTTCAAAAAGTAATTAAAGACATCAAGAACTAGTCATAAACAAAAGCAATAAGCCCCTGGCATTCTACTTCTCTTCCAGTCTCTTCCAGTATTCAGTCAATACTGTATGAGTAGACATTATCTACTTAAACATTATGAGGTCTTTTTATCAAAGAAAAATGTACAGCTTTTAATTACCTTAGTGAAATTACTTTATCCCACATTGTAGGCTTTATACATAAATGTTATATCTATAAACTGTAAGCAAACTCACCCTGAGAAGGTACTTATTCCCAGTCCCCACCACAGTTTGTGAACATGTGACAAGAAGGTATCAACACTGTAAGACACTAAGGCTAACTTTGTCCCCCCAGCTGTAGAGCACATCTTAGGCCAGCTCAAAGCAAAAGGTAGAGTTAAAAAGAAGGACAGTGTTTCATCTAAACATCAAGAGGACCCTCAGGGTGAGGGTGGGGGGATATAAAATTTTAATTGGTTACAACAAAAACTAATTTCCTGAATTTCAGAACAACCTTTTTAGTGGTGGTAGTTATGTTGATAAACCTCTTCTTTTAAGTGTATAATTCATGATTACAATTAAAACTTGAAACACCTTAGGAAATAATCTGAAGGACCAATGATTTCAAACTAAAACCAAAACTCTTAAAACCTTGGAAGTTCCTTTCCTGGGAAACTGTTCAGGAACTCTCCCATCACTAGTAAACCTTTGGAAGACTGTACTTGTAAATGCACTATCAAACACTATGTGCTCATGCTAACATCATCTTCCCATAGTGCCTGATAAACTAAAAACCAAACAAAAAATAGGTTCAAAGTGATAACATTAGCACATGGTAACTTCTTTAAACACAGCATGCTCGATGCACTGCTTTCTTCAACTCTCAAAAGTACATATACATGACAGTTTAGGCCAAAAGGCTACTTACCACCTTCCCTTTCTCTAACTCTCTGAGTATGCACATTTTTGGCCTTATTGTGACCTGTGCTGTCACTGTATTTGTTTTCAGGACTATTAGATCTCCGCAACATTTTGTTTGGTGGTGAAGGATCTGCGGCGTCTCGCATCTTTTCATGTCTGTGATCACCACTACTGGGGTGACTCTTTGACGAATACTTAAGTGCCTGTAAAACATCACCCCCCCAAAGAAAGAGAAAATTTGAAAATTTAAACTCAATTCCCAATTTAAATTACCAATTTTGGTATGTCAAGTTCCCTTATATCAAAACTCAAAACTTCCATTTTCAGTACTTCCCTTATTCAGAAGATGTAAATGCTCAAGAGTTACTGTGCAATTCCTGATAACAAATGCAACCACAAAACAATAAAAGGAAGAAAGAGAAAAAGAGAAAAAGAAAAAAACCTATTTAAACTTTTAAATCATTTAAATGTTTTTAAAACAGTATTTTGGCACACTGATCCACCAGAAGAAAAAAAAAACTTCAAAATTAAAATCACTTTTTGAGAGCTTAAATTACTATCCATTTAACCCCTAATGCAACCAAGCACATCTATAAATAAGCATATTTTAGTAACTGTATTTTTTTTAAAAAAGACAACAGTTTTTTTTTTATTCAAATAAAGCACTATCCCTAATTTATAAACTCTTTCAGGGATAAAATACTTTTAAAAATGTAACAATACGTACCAAAACAAACTGATACATGAACAGTGTTTCTAAGAAGCCATAATTCTAAATGCCCTCAAAATAATGGTTTTACACTACAGGTGTCTAGAAATGAACATAATGCATCAGTCCGAGATTAGGGGGAGGGAGGAAATAATGTTTGACAGATGCAAATAGTCTGACATCCAAGAAGCTCCTGTACAGTGACAAGCATCAGGTTGGAAACGTGCTTGCACTCTTGCCAGCCTGGTGGCTCCCACGTGTAATCCAGCATTCAGAAGGCTAGACAGAAGTAAAATTGGAAACAAGCCTGGACCACAGAACCTTGAGGGGGACACAGACCTGTTCCTATTCTTTTCTCTTTTAAGGGGGACTAGAGGCATAAAGTATTTACTTCTGTAATCTTCAGACAGTATCCTGAGTACACTTCAGCGAACCTTTAAAACTTTACAAACAAAACCTTCAGTGGAATACACACCCAGAATCATTTCTATTAGCATGAAGTACTAAGTAAGGGAAGGTTTAAGTTAACTGAAGCAGAATCAAAACCTTTCCTTTGAAATAGAATAATCTGAACTAAAAAAAATAAACAAAATGGTAAAAGTATCGTTACTGAGAGTAACTCAAGTTACTTGTCCCTAGCTTTTCATCTACTTTTAAAACTTTCACATTTATCTTTTGGCTCCCCAAAGGATATTAAGTAAATGGGCCTCTGAAGTCACATATCACTATACCTCAGTGACTCCTCCACATTCAAACCAAGCCAGGTCTTCCTGCTTCCGAGTATTTTTTTTTTTTCTTAAAAAGATACAAGCAAAAAACCCAAAAAAAACAAAACAAAAAACAAAAGGCAAGACAAAACCCTGAACTTCCTCTAGTCACTTCTCAGGTAAGTCCCTAGATGCGTTTGGAGAATGCTAATAAAACCCAATACTGAATTTTAAGGGGACCAGCGGTGCTACTTTCAGATTTGTTGCACCAAAGGGCCTGTAGCGACTTCTGAAGCCTGCGCTCGAGTAGCAGTGCCTCCCTTCCCCCTCCAGCCCCTTCAATCCCTCCACCCCAGGATCGGCTGGTACCTGGAAAGGCTGAGAGTCCCCCCTCCGGTCGTGACAGCTGAAAAACAGTAAAGGAGGACCGTCCTGTGAGCCATCGCGGGAAAGGAAGAAAGCGGGTGTCCCGGCCGCCCCTCCCCGCGGGCCGACGACAAACGTACCAGCACGGATCTGCGCGCCGCGGACGCTACCCGGGCTCCGAGGCCCGGGTTCGGACTCGGGCCGCAGCCGCAGCCGCAGCCCGCTCGCCAAGCCCTCCAGGTCCCGGGGCGCCCGCCTGTCCGCCCCGGCCCGGCCCGCCGCCTCCTCCTCCGACCGATCCCGATCAGGGTTAACAACAAAAATGGCGGCGCGGCCAGCTCCCGATAAGGACGCCCGCCCGCCCGTCCGCCCGCCCGCCCGCCCTCCGCCGCGGCCCGGCCCGAAACGAAAAGACGATTTACCCATCACTGAGTCTCTGCTGTTTCCTCGCATACATTACCATCAATGCCCGGCTGTGTGTGTGTGTCGGGGAGGGGGAGAGCAGCCGCGAGGCGGGCGGGCGAGCGAGCGAGCGACCGGCCGGGCGGGCGCGCGCGCGCGGTCGGCGGGCAGGCGGCGGGCAGCCCCGGCACCAGGACTCGGCGCAGCCTCGGCGGCTCGCGGCACCTCCCCGTTACTGGCGCCGGCGGTCCCGGGCCATGTCCCTCCGTCACCACCGCTCGGGGTCGGCTGGGGCAGAGGTGCCAACTACAGGGCGGCAGCGCGAGCCGGGGGGAGGGGGGTGAGAGGCCGTGTTCCGGTCCCCGCGGAGAGCGAACGCCTCCAGCACCTTCCCTCCTCCTGCTCCGCCGCCGCCCGCCGTCCTCGCCGCCGCCGGGTCCCTCTCGCCGCCTGCTGCCGCTGCTACAGCCGCCGCCGCTCCACCAACTACATCCGGGCAACTCGGACACAGCAGCCTTCGGGAGAGCTCGGCAGTTTCCGCCACACCCCCCTCCTCCCCGCCCCGCGAGGCTCGAGAACGCCGCCTTCGGCAAACCTCGGCTTGCTCCCGCCCTCCTCTTCCTCCGAGGCCTGGGCTCCTAGCCCCGGGACCGGTCAAGCCCTTCCGGTGGCTGCTTTCCTCACTCTCGAATCCGGCCACTCCCGTTCCACTCTAGGGGTAATCGTGCTCGGGAGCCTGCGTGAGGCAAGCCCCGGGGCCTCCGGGCTGCGAGGGGTGGGAGCCACCTTCGGGAAGAGAACCGTGGGGCGCAAGGGACGCCATCTCGGACTAAATGCTGAGCGGCGGGAGCTGCGCGTGCGCCCAGAGGCGCAACGGCGGCGGGGGCGGGGTGCCCTCCGCGAGGCGGCCGTGTCCCCCGCCCCTCGGCTCCGTGCGGAGGGTCGGAGAGCCCCTAATTGGGCGGCCCGGACGGTGGTCGCGGAGCCTCGGCGCGCCGCGGCGGAAGTCGCCCTCAGCCGGCCGGGAGAACCCCGAGCCGCCGCTGGTGCGGCCATCCGCCCGCGCGGACCGCGGGCCGGTGGCACGGGCCTCGGCACTGCAGACGTAAGTGCCCGGCCGCACGGCGCCACGGAGCCTCCCCACCTACCGCCACTCCTGGGTCCCTCCTAGTTCTTCCTCTCCCTGGAAGGGAATTCTTTCCAGAGTGCGGATATACCGAAAATGTGCGGTGCAGTGAGTGAATGAGGTTGCTATAAATTATTTGCGATACACGGGGAGGAAGCGTGTCAGTGACAGTCTTTTCTTGGTGACAGTCGACTGGTTTATTATTATTTCCCGGAACATGGGCTTAACAGAAAGAATTGCAGTAGACAATCTAGAGGTAAAATACATAAGGAAAACAAACAATACCCCTTCTAAGATTTAAAAAAAAAAGTATTGAAAAGACTATTTAGTATCCAAAAAGTTATGCTAATCCTAAATAGTGTAATATGGGAAGAGACCTTGAAATCATAGCTGAAAAAAAAATGTAAAATAACACTGTCGGCTTGTCAGATCCACTTGTCAAATGTTAAGATGATTATTATGGCAACTACTAAAACCCTGCTTAATGCCCATGGAAATTGTCAGTAACTAAGAAAAAAGGTTGTCAGTGCCTGAACTGACAGGGAGGGCTAGAGGGATCAGTCATTTATAATTTTTTTTTAGCACAGATCAAACACAAGAAACAGTTAAAATGTCCTTGATGGGGGTTGTCATATCTCTCCCATAAGTGTCCTTTGGTCCAGTCCCAAACACTAAGTTGGAAGAGGGAAAAAATATTACATGTCTTGCACAGAAATTCTAAAGACTGGCATCATTATTGTCCCTTGTTCCCTTGTGATGAAGGGACTGAGCTAATGGAGGAAATATTCAGATGTAGGAATGATACTCATTGTGTTTGCAAACTTACACAGTAAAATTCATTTGTCACCCCCACATCAGCAAGCACCCAGTGTACATAGATGAGAGAATGACATCCCTGCCTCATTAGTTGATGTTTCATAATGTAAACTGTCCTTACACTATATATGTAGTGCCATGGTTTTCACAGTTCTCATGCTTGTCTTAGTGATGTTGTTATTTAAATGTCCACCAGTGCTAGTTTTGATCCTATCTAGTGTTCTTAGACATAGTAAGGACCTAGTAAGTCTTAAAGAAAAAAAAAAAACTGGACTAGATTAGTTTTATTTGGGCATACTGTTAGTGCTTTTGTCCATGAGTACCCTGTAAATGTTTATATTCTTTTCAAGAACATATCTTCAACCAGGCAGTGAGAGCGCACACCTTTAACCCCAGCACTTGGGAAGCAGAGGCAGGCAGATTTCTGAGTTCAAGGACATCCTGGTCTACAGAGTGAGTTTTAAGACAGTCAGGGCTACACAGAGAAACCTTGTCTCAAAAAAAAAAAAAAAAAAAAAAAAAAAAAAAATCTTCAAACAAACCCAAAAAAATTATCTTACATATTTGCCAGTTGATGAAACAAAAGTAATAGCTTATTGGTCTTAACATTGTTGATAAAAAACCAATCACTGTTTGTGATTACATTATTAATAACTACAAATAAGAAAGGTTACATATGTTTTCCTATGGAGTAAATCAACTATTATACTCATTTTTAAAAAACTCTTGCCTGTGGCAGGAGGTAGACAAGGCCTAGTGGTTGAGAGAGCACTAGCTGCTCTTCCAGGGAGCCTGAACTCAGTCCCTAGCACCTGTAAAAATAGAAAAAATACTCCATTGCCTAGCTTAGATAAATCCTTGGAAAATACTCTCAGTTCCTTTCCTCCTTAATGACCTATGGTACAATTCTGTTAATTCTCTACGATATATACCTTCCACAGGTCAGCTGAACTTGGCTGGGAAAAAAAAAAAAAAAAACAGCCGTAAGAATGAAGTTAGTCATTTTCCTGACTGCAGAAGTGCTCATGAGCAAATCCCTAGGTTTGTTAATCCATTTTCCCTGCTTCCTTAGTGAGCTGTGTAACTTTTTTTTTTTTTTTTTTGGTTTTTGGTTTTTGGTTTTTCGAGACAGGGTTTCTCTGTATAGCCCTGGCTGTCCTGGAACTCACTCTGTAGACCAGGCTGACCTTGAACTCAGAAATCCTCCTGCCTCTGCCTCCCAAGTGCTGGGATTAAAGGCGTGTGCCACCACGGCCTTTAATCCTAAACCTATCAATGCTTCCTCACTGAAGAGGCTTTATCTTGCTGCTTACCCCAGAAAATAGAAATCAGAAAGCATTAACAATTTCTGACTGTTCCCAAGCTACCAACATCTGAGTAGAACACAACACTCTGGTAAACTGCACTGCGAAAAACCAAGCTTGTCACTTACACTAGTTGTCTGGGGTGTTTTACCAGCTCAGTTGGATCACTTACATCACTTAAAATGTGTCACACTGCCGGGCAGTGGTGGCACACGCCTTTAATCCCAGCACTTGGGAGGCAGAGGCAGGTGGATTTCTGAGTTCGAGGCCAGCCTGGTCTACAGAGTGAGTTCCAGGACAGCCAGGGCTACACAGAGAAACCCCGTCTCGAAGAAAAAACAAACAAACAAAAAAAAAAAATGTGCTATACTAATTACCATCCTGGAAGGGATGGGGTTAGTTTGCATTCCCTCTAAAGCAGTGGTTCTCAACTTTCCTAATACTGGGACTCTCTGATACAGTTCGTCATGTTGTGGTAACCCCTGAACATATGTAAGACCACGACCCTTAGTGTGGGACTGGAAAAAGCCCTTAGGGTCCCTTGTTCCCCCCTTTTTCTTGTACGAACGCCAATCCTGGAACTACACTCAGGGGTCTTGGGTAACTGACTCATATTCTTCAGATCCTGTCCTCAAGATCTCATATTGTTGGCATGACTTGTCTGGTCCCTACTTACCCTCACATGCCTTGGTCAAGTTGATGGGTCATCATGTGTCCCCCTTGAAACCTGACAATGAAGCCTGGCAGTAGACCTTCAGGTGTGCCTTACCTTTGGCTGAATTAAAGTCCAAATCAGGTCTGTTCAGAGGAAACCTGCTGTCGATGACAGCCTGGTCGATCAATGGTTCCCCCATGTCTGAGGGGACATTATCCTCTCTCACTCTTCAGTCGTGAAGAGCAGTCTTATTAGTTGTTGGATATCATCCCAGGTGGGCTGATGAATAAATAAAACAGTTTCAAATAGATTAATCAGCCCCTTGGGGTTATCTGAAAAGGGGACGGGGTGTATAAGTTGGCTGAAGAGAAGGGCCAATATTGCATAGCCTGATTCCCTTATCTTATGTCCTCAGCAGGAGAACCAGGTTATCAGGAGAGGTGGCTCTCAGACTTTGGGTCCCCATAGTGTGATTAGGAAATTGGGGGTCTCCTCCCTCCAGTAAACGGTGGTACAACAGCCCCAGTCCTGTATGGGCTGAGGATACCAAAGCCGGTGCTGGCGCTGGTGAGTCCACGGGGGCAAGTGTAGGGAGATATGGAGGAGGAGGTTCTTGGAGCAACAGGTCCACTGTTGAAGGAACTTGGAGGATCGACTTCTTCTCAGGTCCAGATCCCTCCCCCTGTGTTTCCTTTTTCCTGAAGGCCAGAACCTGTGAGGTGTGTCTTGGGGAAAGTAAGGCTTTAATCTACAAGGGTGTGGGGAGGGTCCTCCACTAGATTCTTCCTGGTAACTATATAGGGTACTTGGTCTGAGTACCCAAGGGATCCTTGCCTGAAAACTCCTTCCTCTACTTCCTTGATCACCTGCAAGCCGAAAGTTCCTATGGGTGTCCACCCTACTCTGAAGGTGGGCCATTTGGAGAAGCCGAGAGTAACTAACTTGCCCTTCTTTATGACTACTGACAAATTTTCTCCTCTTTCCCTAACTTTCTTCCAATGTAACTAGGATGTTTAACAGGCTAGATTCAGTCTGTCCTATGTCCAAAAATAATGTCAGTCCAAGGCCAAGAACACAGAGAAAGATAATCAACACATAGACAGTTCGCCCCTGCCACTGGCACAGAAACCAGGTTATAGCGAGAGTCAGTCAGCCCCCGCCAATACTGTGCCTTGCTGTTTCCAAAAGGAGCAGAGCCCTCCTGACTCCCTCCAGGAGGGCCGGAAGCATCCTCCAGCCTCCCCCAAGGTCATGGCGTTAAAGCATGTCTGCCCACTGCAGTTGAACACACCGGACCAGAGACTTTCCAGCCAACACTGTGCTCCTGAGCCAAAAGTGAAAGCAAAAGTCAGAGATAAACACAAACACAAGTAGTGGTCTTTTTCCCTCCAGTCAGTCTAGTAGGTAGTCACTCGGAGGGAGGGGCATGGGGAAGTCCTCCTTGAATCCCGGACGAGCCCTCAAATGTAAGACCCCGACCCTCTGTCAATGGTCCTTACTTCAAGATGCCCCCCAAGTAAAACACCAAGATGCAGATCAATGCAAAAAGCAAGATGTTTATTTTCTGGCTGATTGGGATCTACCTTCAATTAATTAGTCCCTCAAGGTGAGTTACTAAGAAGGCAACCAAGATTGGCATGTTATTTCATGATTTTTTACTCACTGATTCATTTCTCTTTACACTGTTCCCTCTACTTCTTCAGTATACCCAGAATGTATCTGCCTTTTATACTATTGCTGTTACACGATATGTGTGTATTATACATAGAGAAACTTAATTGTTAGCAAAATATAAAAGTTTAAGTAGATACTGCATTTGTCAGATACAGTTAGGTATATCCTGAGAAGATGCACTTTGGGAATGCCTCTAAGAGCCTCTATAGATAAGAGTGTTTAAAAATGGAAAGTTCCTGCCTATTTTAAGGCAGGTTGTTTAGGTTGGGAATGGTCTTGTTTGTGGTCTTTGATATATGACTGGAGACAGAGTCAGCAGGGTGACCTCAAGTTACACCACCTTAGAGGTAAAATGGTTCAGCTTCTACTGACTTGTCTTGGAGCACTACCACCAGCAGCACCACCACGGTGACAGGGTTCAGCCTGCCAAGGGTGTTGAGTAGGAGCAGAGACTTCTTTTATAAGCAAACGGGCCTTTGATAAAGAGGACTCTCCTTTTCTCCCCCACTCCTTCTTTCCCTCCCCTTCTCCTTCCTCCTCTCCCTCTGTCGCTTCTCATTTTTGGTTTGGAAGAAACTTCATAGGAGGAGCTCCAGGTAAGAGACAGGGAATTTTTCTCTTTGGCTTTGCAGGAACCACAGAGACTCTAGCAGCTCACAGGACATGGGTGAAACAGTACTCTAGGAAAGAGCAAAGGAGCCCTCTTGGCTTGCTGGTACAGTTAGCTGTACAACACTGTGGGTCTCGAGTCTTGAGAGAGGCACAGCTGAAAATTTCTCCTGGTGTCCCTCCGGGTCTCTCCTGCTTACTCTAGCTGAGGCTAAATAAGGCCTGACTGTCTCTGCTAGGTCATGTTGCTAACAAGATTTCACTGAACTGGACTGCTGGTATATCTGTGAAGTGTTTGCGAGTTGATGGAGCTGCCACTGCCTACTAACCTGTGAACTGAACTGCCAGACAGCACAGGAGTTGAACTGAACTGATTTCCAGACAACACAGGAGTTGCTCCAAAGAACCTTTCTAAACAGGTCCACTACTACTACTACTGCTACACACACACACACACACACACACACACACACACACACACTGCCACCCTACCTCCCCATTCCCCCTTACCCTATATCCTTTCTTTTTCACTACTTCTGGTAGGTGTTGGGCTAAAAGGGAGGTTAAAACGTTTAAGAACCATCATTAAAAATAGGATTTGAGGGCAATGGTGGTACACGCCTTTAATCCCAGCACTTGGGAGGCAGAGACAGGATTTCTGAGTTCAAGGCCAGCCTGATCTACAGAGTGAGTTCAAGGACAGCCAGGGCTATACAGAGAAACCGTCTCAAAAAACCAAAAAAAAAAAAAAAAAATAGGATTTGAAAAAATTAAAGTTACACATTGACCTACCTTTTGGCTCTTATTAGCCCTCTTTGTGGTCTTTGCTTAAATTTCACCTTGTCAGGAAGATCTTTTCTGAGATTTTTCTGAGAAAATCATTATATTATTATACCTTTTCACCCCTAAAGCCTAGAGTGCCCCCAGATTCAATACCTACAACTGGCACTTAACCTATTTTTACACCATTTCCTATACGATATTGTTTTACACTAAAATAAAAGCTACCTGTTACATATCTGAAAATATTTAAGTGAAAAGCTGAAAATGAAAAGCTGAAGTGAAAATATCTAAGAGAAAAAGTAACAAAATTATGAAAATCTCAAGAAGAAGTTTTCTAATTCTTTTGTATTTTTAAAAGAACAGAAGAGAACTGGCTATGGTGGCACTCGCTTGTAATCCCAGTCCTAGGGTTTTATAAACTAAAGCACTGCCCCTCACACTGACTAGAAGCTGCACCTGTTTTAGGGACTCATCAAGGCCAAATGACTGATTATGGAGAGTGAAAATGTTGCAGACCAGAGAAATTATCTGGGCTAATTTTAGGTACTTTGAAAGCCAGTCATTATTCGCTTCTTTGTCTGACATAACATTTTGTGACAAGTCCTTTAAAATTAGCTTCCACTAATCCAAAATCCAAGAATTGTACTAGGTAGTATATGGGTAGCACAGATTCTCCTCCTTTGCTGTGACTTCCCACTTATCCCCACCAATACTTTTGGTGCATGCCTTGATAAATTATTTTTCCTTGTTCTGTAACTAGTTTTTCTTTCCATTTGCCTAGTTGGTTTGGGTATTTGCACGCTAAACAAAAAGGTCTGTGTAGTAGAATTATAGATGGTAACTGACCAGTGTGCTTTATCCTGTGCAGTGGAGTTATACATGGTAACTGAGCAGTTTATTATGTGTAGTAGAGTTGTGATAGTAATTGAGCAGTCTACTTTATTCAGAGTTTAAATCCATCTAAGAAGAAATGATAAAAGTTGACAGCTCACAAGAGAATTTAGAAAACTACCAGAACTCAAGAAATATATTGCTGGGCAGTAGTAGCACACACCTTTAATCCCAGCACTTGGAAGGCAGAGGCAGGTGGATTTCTGAGTTCGAGGCCAGCCTGGTCTACAGAGTGAGTTCCAGGACAGCCAGGGCTACACTGAGAAACCCTGTCTTGAAAGAAAAGAAAGAAATATATTAAAGGATTGTAAGTAAAAATGCATAGGCTGTCAAATAATGAGAAATTCTAAGGAGCATTATTTTTTTTAGACTTCTCCTATTCACTTATTTCCGTCTTCCTGTCCTCACCCAGAAAACCTGGAGTTGCTTCATCACTAGCTCATTCTACTGTCTTTTCTAGAAATGCCCAAACAGAACTAGATCTATGTCAAAGGAACAAATTTTATGGTATCCTTTAGTAAAACCTAAAAAAGAGGTCAGAAGTGGTACACACCTTTAATCCCAGTGTTTAGGAGACAGAGGCAGTCAGATTTCTGAGTTTGAGGTTAGTCAAGTCTACAAAGAGAGGTCAGTCTGTCAAAAAAAAAAAAAGATTGTAAATAAGAAAAATTGATAGACTAACAAAATAAAGATAAATTCTAAGGAATCTAAGTTTTCACATCCAGACTGAAAAACTCACTCAGGTTTGGTAGAAGTTGCAAGGAACTTTGAGTCACCCTACCTACACAATAAAGCGTTTTCTGACTTCAACAATTAGAAATCTCCATTTGTAAGTGCAGCCCTTTCTACAAAGCCACTATTAAATACTGATTTGACCAAAGTCTATGTAACAAGCGCCATGTGTTCACCTTTGCTCTCACAGATGCAATGTACACTTGTACTGTATTTCTGTCAATGATGGTCTAATGTAACTGTGCTTTTGGAGTTTATGACATGCATTCTGGCAGTTGGGTTTTTTTGTTCGGTGATTGCTTTAATCTAAACCAGCCCTTAAATTTTCTAAAAATGATTGAGCAGCAAACCTTTCTCCACTTCAGTTTTATACATAAAAAACAAAAAACAAAGGTTTATTTCATATGTATGCCTGTAGGTATATATGTGTACCACAGGATGCCTGGTGCTGGCAAAGGCCAAAAAATGTCATCAGGCCAAACTGGAATTATGGATGGTTCTGTGCATCACGTGGGTACTGGCAACTGAGCCTGGATTTCCTACAAGAGCGGAAAATACTCTTAACCTCTCAACCATCTCTCCAGCCCTGGTTTTCTATTTTTTTTTTTTTTTTAATTTATGGAATGCTTCACGAGTTTGCATGTCATCCTTACACAGGGGCCATGCTAATCTTCTCTGTATCGTTCCAAGTTTATTATATGTGCTGCCGAAGTGAGCACCAGTTTTCTATTTTTAACTTAGGATGCACTAATGTCACTATATTCAGGATACCCGATATAAGGGGGTGTCTATACGCGCACACACACACACACACTTTTAGGATAATTTCTGAACTTAGAATCATGGCATTAATATATATGGGCTATTACCTGTCTACCTATATTGTCTGTGCTTTCCCTCTACAACTGTCTCTTGGGGGAAAAAAAAAAAAAAACTTATCCTGGCCCTTAACCAAACCTTACTAAAAAAGAAAGAAAGAGGGGGTGGAGGAGGGAGGGAGGGAGGGAGGGAGAAAGGGAGGGAAAAACAAAGGAAGGAAGGAAACTAAGAGTTAACTGTAAAATCTGAGTTATGTAAAGACTTTACCTCAGTCAGAACTAACAAAGTTATAGGTATTGCAAGGTTAATGTTTAGTTTCTTGATAGAATGATTTAGATCTGGCATTTTCAAATGTTAATTCTGGAAAAACTACAAAAGAAAATACTTACTACAGGTTTACAAGAGAGGTAACATCTTGTAGTTAAAGATTGATTAAATTGTTAAAATATGCTTTTATGCTCTTTTATTAAATGCTCTTTTCTAGGTAAACTTAAAATATGAATTTATAGGATTTCAAAAGGAAAGAACCAGCTTATATAGAAAGACACTTTTACATGGCTTATGGGCTTGACATATGAAATATACATATATTTTCTTAAGGCTGGGCTTGCTACTTTTGCTATTTGGAAGATAAAGTTGTCTCTCATAATAGTTATTTCTTCTCACCTGATACAAGATAGGGTCATGTGGGAAGAGTGAACCTCTGCTGAGAAACTACCTCTATACATTGCCTGTAGACAAGTCCATGGGGGCACTTTCTTGGTTATGGTTGACATGAAAAGGCCCATCCCATGGTAGGCAATGCCTTCCCTGGGAAGGCTGTATAATAAAACAAGCCGAGCAAGCCATGAGGAACAAGCCAGTAGGCAGCTCTCTTTCACAGTTTCTGCTTTAGTTCCTTACTTAAGTTCCTTCCTGCTTCCCTCAGAGATGGACTGTAAAATACAAGGTGAAGCCTACCCAGTATAGTAATGCACATTTTAAAACTTAATCCCAGCCTTTGGGAGGCAGAAGCAGAATTTTCTGTGAGTTCAAGGACAACTGGTCTACTTACAGAATCACAATACAATAAAAACT
>NW_022196895.1:4475129-4480636 GCF_008632895.1 Mastomys coucha | reverse complement strand
CTACAAACAAACATTAAAAAAAAAAAACATACATGCTGAAATACACCTTTCCATTCCAAGACCTTTTGGTCATGCTGTTCTCTTAGCAATAATAAGCAAACCAAAGCATTACTCAATATTAATTTAATCTTAAGAGTGTATTTTATCATGTTATAAAATTAGATATTTTAATAGTTAATATTATATATATATGCTAAAGTTATCAAAGTAAAATTGATATTGTTTACAAAAAGGCAATATGGATTTAAGAATCTCCATATTAATTAAGTCATTAGACTCAATATGGATGTTTTACAGATGGTGAGATAGCTCAGCAGATAAAAGCATTTGCTGTGCAAGCCTGAGATATCTGAATTCTGTCACCAGAAGCACAGTGGAAGGAGAGAGAAATGTCTCCCAGAATTTGTTCTCTGACCTTCACACATGCACAGTGGCATTCTTATACCCCACTCACATACACTGCATAACAATAATAATAATTTTTGAAAAGTTAAATGTATATTTGTCTTAGCAGAAAATGTTCTTGTGTTGCATGTATTACAGTGCTATATGAGTAGGTTTCTGACATACTCAACATGATGGAATGTTGTAGGATATGATTTTTATAAATTTTCAAATATGCTTTTTAAAAAACTACATAAGTATACAAATATTATAGGTCTGGTCTACAGCCAGTGTTTTCAACAGAAAATTAGCCTAAAGAATAAAACTAACCATTTGTTAACCACTTTAGTTTTTCAGAGGAACAGAAAGCTTTTGTATCCAAAACTAATTAAAGGGTTAACATGAAGAAATTTAGCTGTGTGGTTTCTCTCTGCCTTTTCTACCAAAGTAAAATAATTGTTCAAAATCATCTGGTACATCAGCTAGGTCCTCCTAGTATTTAGTGTTCCACAACTCTCAGGGGCTTCAAAGATTTAAAAAAAAAAAAAAAAAAAAAAAAAAGTAAAAAAATCTTGTTTTCTTTTCCTTTTTTTTTTGTTTTTGTTTTTGTTTTTGTTTGTTTTTTTGTCTTTTTTTTTTGAAAAATCTAAGCGGGAGCTAGAGAGATGGCTCAGTGGTTAAGTACTCTGGCTGCTCCTCCAGAGGGTCCAGGTTCAATTCCCAGCATCCACATAGCAGCTCACAACCATCTGTAAATCCAGGCCCAAGAATCCAATGTCTTCTTCTGCCCCTAGTGGGCACTACATGCGTATGATGCATATATATACATGCAGACAAAACACCCATATATGTAAGATTTAAAGATGTAAAAAATAAAAAAACCTAAGCAGCAATAAAGTCTGCCTAAGTCCTCAAAGAGCCTTCAACTGTATGTGAACAGGCTGTTCTAGGTTGTTATCTTGTGCCACAAATGTAATTGGGATTAAGTTAGTTAATATCATTATGTTACTTTGTCTTGTGGTATTAATATGGAGGTTTTTATGGTAAATTTCTTTCCTAAAGTAAAGGAGTTTTTAACAGAGAAGGGTAAAAACAAAACTAGAAGGTTAGTGCCGGGCAGTAGTGGCGCACACCTTTAATCCTAGCACTTAGGAGACAGAGGCAGGCGGATTTCTGAGTTCGAGGCCAGCCTGGTCCACATACAGAGTGAGTTCCAGGACAGCCAGAGCTACACAGAAAAACCCTGTCTCGAAAAACAAAAAACAAAACAAAACAAAAAAACCTAGAAAGTTAATTCTGTTATTTAAAGGTTTACAAAAGACTGAAATTAATAGATACACATAGTTTACCATTGTTAAAACTTTTAAAATTCAGGGAAATGAAGGATTTGGGGAGGAAAAACTGGAATGAGAGAAGGGAGAGGAAACTCTTATTTAGGATGTAATGTATGAGAGAAGAATAAATAAAAACTAAAAAAAGAAGAAAAAAATTCAAGCTGGAGAGGTGGCTCAGCAGTTAAGAGCACTGACTGCTTGCTCTTCCAGAGGTCCTGAGTTCAATTCCTAGCAACCACATGGTGGCTCACAACCATCTGTAATGGGATCCGATACCCTCTTCTGGTGTCTGAAGACAGCGGCAGTGTACTCATATAAATAAAATAAATAATTTTTTGAAAAAAAAAATTAAAAATCAGCTTGGCTATGGTGGCTCACCCCTTTAATCCCAGCACTCCAGAGACAGAGGCAAGCAGACCTCTGAGTTTGAGGCCAGCCTGGTCTACAGAGTCAGTTCCAGGATAGCCAGGGCTACACCAAAAAAAGAACACACAAACATATATATATATATATATATATATATATATATATATATATATATATATATATATATATATATATATAAACACATAATACATGTATGTATATGTGTTGTACCAAAGGTGGGGCCTGGGCTGAGGCCTAGAGCTCGATCTCTCCCTGGTGTTGAGGCCTGCAGGCGGGGAGCACGTTAGTTAAAAAGGAGGCAATGTATAAATTAGATATTTTATTGTAGGAAGGAGAAAATAGGCCGGTCAAGTAGAAAGGGAAAGGAGAGGAAGGAGAAGAGAAGAGAGAGAGAGAAAGGAAAGCAAGAGAGCAAGAAGCCAAGAGAAGAGAACAGAGCAGGAAAGAGAGGAGAGAGCGAGAGGAGAGACGAGAAGTGTGAAGAGCGGGAGTGAGAGGAAGAGAGAGCAAGAGAGAGAAGAGGGGGCAAACTGCCCCTTATATTGTATGGGGTGTGGCATGTCTGGCTTGTGGTCAGATGACTAGGTGTAGGGTCCAGCTTGAATGCTGGGAGCTTGGAGCATTGTCTGCCTTGCCTATAGAGCACACATCTCCTGCAGGAGCAGCTGTGAGGGGTTGTGGCTGAAACAGGAACCAAAGACTCGGGAGTTATGGCCAAGCTCCTTCGGCCCACCTGCAAGCAGAAATTGCCCGCAGGAGCTCCAGGGCTCAAAGGCAAATATTCTACTGAGCCTAAGTTACCTGAGCAGATAGATCACTGCCCCACATATATGTATATAGAGAGATACATGGATATTAAAAATCAGTTAACACCATATTTCAGTTCCCAATGCCCATGTCAGGCTGTTTCAAGTGCCTGTATCTGTTTCCATAGGCCTGATACCCTTTCTGGCCTCTACAAGTACCTGCACTCATATACACACAAACATGCAGACACACAGTAATTTTATTTTAAATATTTTTTTAAATCCCTTCAGCCTGGAGGAAAAAGATTTTATTGGGTTCATCTAACCACACCCTGTGCTATAAAACTTAAGTACATCAACTCCTTAGATTTCTTACCTCAAACTTGTGCCACCTTGTGAAAGCACATCCACACGAACTCATATTTCACCACTAACACTCACCTCATAGATCTCTAAATCCTTTTATATTTAGGTATTTTTTCAAATGAGAACTTTAAATTTTTTTCTTGGTGTGTTTTCCTATTGTGAGAAGTAATGGTCCTTTTGGTAAAACTTGAAAAGATGGTGGTAGGCCCTTTCATTAATCATGTTTTTGCTGTGACAGCTTACCAAGATCTTGTTTTATTTAACTCATAAATTCATATTTAAATGATTCAAATCTCACTGCATTAATAATGTAATTTTCTCATCATACAGTATGATTTGGCCTTAAATATACCATTTTTAAATTGTTGAAACCTTAAAGTTTCCAAAAGGAACTCCATTTTGGGTATACTTTTATTTTAAATGCAAATGTGCAGAGTGGGTAAAGCACTACTTCCTGCTAAGAAGAGAGGAGATATAATATCTGGATCCAACCACGTGCTTAACTGAGTCACTATGTATATTAAAATGTTAGACTTAACAAATTAATAGCTTCAAGAACTCCTACTACACTGAAACTTCTCCAGCTCCAGGTTGACCCTTTTTATTTCAATTGTACAAAAAGTCCCCAATGATTACAAAGCTCACTGTGGTTTTTTTTTTTTTTTTTACTTTATTTCTTGTTCATGTTTCTTGTTCGTGTTTCTTGATTGAGTCATTAGAGTGTCCCAGTTACTCAGAACTTTTAATTGAATAATATTTATATTTTCCCAATGAAAGTAAATGACAATATTACAAAATTGCTTCTATTGCGGTTCCAGTTTCTTTTCTGATTATATAAAAAAAAAAGAAATGATTTGGATATGTTCACAGAATCTGTGGAAAAACATAACTTCTCACAAATGTAATCTTTTCATCTCTGTTACTATTTGATATCTGGGAAAGGATAGTTTTGTTTCTTCTGTAATCCGACTATTCATTTACATTCCCATACTGGAACTTAATGTGATAACAGAATGGTAGTTTGTTATAAAATTATATATCACAAGAAGTTATGATAATTTTTTAAATTTTTATTTAATTTTTTTTAATAATCCAAATTTTATCTCCCTCCTGGGCCACTCTCTGACTGTTCTATATCACATACATATCCTACCCCCTACCCCACCCCTCCCCATCTCCAGGAGGATGTGCCCACCTCCCTTACCTCCCACCCCACCAGACCTTCCCGCTCCCTGGGGGGCCTCCACTTTCTTGAGGGTTAGGTGCATCTTCTCTGACTGAACCCAGACCCAGCAGTCCTCTGCTGTATATGTGTTGGGGGCTCATATCAGCTAGTGTATGCTGTCTCGTTGGTGGTCTAGTGTCTGAGAGATCTTGGGGGGTCCAGGTTAATTGAGTCTTCTAGTCCTTCTACAGGGTCGACCTCCTCCTCGGCTTCTTCCATCTTTTGCCTAATTCAGCCACAGGGGTCAGCAGCTTCTGTCCATTGGTTACATGTAAATATCTGCACCTGACTCTTTGAGTTGCTTGTTGGGTCTTTCAGAGGGCAGTCATGATAGGCCCCTTTTTGTGAGCGCTCCATAGCCTCAGTAATAGTGTCAGGCCTTGGGACCTCCCCTTGAGGTGGATCTCACTTTGGGCCTGTCAGTGGACCTCCTTTTCCTCAGACTCTTCTCCAATTTTGTCCCTGCAGTTCTTTCAAACAAGAACAGTTCAGAACAGTTCTGGTTCAGAGGTTTTGACTATGGGATGGCAACCCCATCACTTGGTGCCCTGTTTTCCTGCTGGAGGTAGGCTCTACAAGTTCCCTCTCCCCACTGTAGGGCATTTCATCTAAGGTCCCCCCACTTTGAGTCCTGGGAGTCACTCACCTCACAGGTCTCTGGTACATTCTGGAGGGTCACTCCCACCTCCTACCTTCTGAGGTTGCCTGTTTCCATTCTTTCTGCTGTCCTTCAGGGCTTCAGTCCCTTTCCCCTCTTCTCCTCCCTGTCCCCTTTCCCACCAGGTCCCTCCTTCCCTCCCCATCTTCTGATTGCTTTCTTCTCCTTCCCAAGTAAGACTGAGGCAGTGGCACTTGGGCCCTTCAGCTAGTTAATCTTTTTTTTAAAAAAAGACTTATTTATTGTATGTGTGTGAGTACACTGTAGATGTACAGATGGGCTCGCTCCGGCCCGCTCCCTCCAGCCCCACTCCCTCCTGTGTAATACACTGTAGATACCTTCAGATGCACCAGAAGAGGGCATTAGATCTCATTACAGGTGGTTGTGAGCCACCATGTGGTTGCTGG
>NW_022196895.1:4470060-4475090 GCF_008632895.1 Mastomys coucha | reverse complement strand
TGGGATCCGAACTCAGGACTTTCAGAAGAGCAGTCAGTGCTCTTACCCGCTGAGCCATCTCACCAGCCTGAGATTCCTCTGTTGTGAATTCTGTTTAGTTCTATACCCCATTTTTTGATGGGATTGGGCTTTTGGGGGTTTTGTTTGTTTGTTTTGTTTTGTTTTTGTGGGGTTTTTTTGGTTTTTTTTGGGGGGGTTGGTGGTTAGCTTTTTGAATTCTTTATATATTTTGGATATTCTCCCTGTATCAGATGAGGGGTTGGTGAAGATTTTTTTTCCTAATCTGTAAGTTGCCAATTTGTCCTATTGACTATGTCCTTTGCCTTATAGAAGCTTTCCAGTTTCATGAGGTCCCATTTATCTATTCTTGATCTTAGAGCATGAGCCATTGGAGTTTTGATAATTTTTTTTATTTAAACAAAATCTGTTCTAAAACTAGAACTAGAAGAGTTACGGAAGAATATAGCTATGGAATCAAACTAGCTAGGAGAAAAGTAGGAATTAAAAGATAACAGCTTATCTTCCTAACATCAAATAAAATATTTTGCATAATACAAATAACTATAAGCACAAGCTATCAATCTGATTAGTTGGCTAAAATGCCTGCTCCCCAAGATAATTTTACCTCTTTAGGTCATACTATAGTCTTGATTACTTTAGTCCTAATATTTCTACTATATCACAGGTAAGTGTTAAGTCAAATACAGAGGGTAGGGAAAAGAAGAATCAGATCCTATCATAATAGCTCATAAATTTGATATGATCTAGGGATTTATTCCTACAGGACTGGGCAGCTGTTTCTCTCTCCTGAAGATTGATTTGCTACCTACCCAGGCTCCATTTTTAAATCAAACTCTAAGAATGAGCCTGTTCAACACCATGAGACATAAAAGAATAGCTCCCACATACATATAATGTGATTAGCCAACAACGGAATTTCTCAGGGGAAAAAAGTCACAACTATGTCAGACTCTACAGGTCAAATGACTGAATTTCTTGATTGTGGAGAACTTAAGTGGTATAGACCAGAGACAAATTATCTTAGCCATTTTTAGCTCATTTGAAAGCCATTTAATAACCATACCTATATCTGACCTAACATCATTGTCATTCTCAAAACCATGATAATGCTTTCTTTTTTTCTTTTTTTTCCTTCTTTTCTTTTTTTTTCTTTTTTCTCAAAGATTTATTTATTTAATGTATGTGAGTACACTGCAGTTGTCTTCAGACACTCCAGAAGAGACCATCAGATCTCATTACAGATGGTTGTGAACCATCATGTGGTTGCTGGGATTTGAACTCAGGACCTTCGGAAGAGCAGTCAGTGCTTTTAACCACTGAGCCATCTCTCCAGCCCCCTTTTTTTTTTGGTTTTTCGAGACAGGGTTTCTCTGTGTAGCCTTGGCTATCCTGGAACTCACTCTGTAGACCAGACTGCCCTCAAACTCAGAAATCTGCCTGTCTCTGCCTCCCAAGCGCTGGGATATAATGCTTTCTTAACAGACCACAAACTTCTAGTAATCCAAAACCTAAGAATAGCACCAGACAGCATTTGCCACTTGTAATAGTTTGCCTGTTTTGCTATAATGTGCCAGTATATCTGGTATATGCCTTAATTTTGGTGGTCTTTGTTGTGTAGCTAATAAAATTTCATGTAACCTGTTCCATTGTGGAATGTGTCTTTGTTGACAACTTTAATCCATGTTTCTAGATCATCATCATTCATATTCATATGATCTAGAAACATGGATTAAGGTTACTTACATAACAAGAATAAGCTATCTCTGGCTGGCTAGATGGATAAGCCATTAAGAAATCTGGCTGTTCTTCCAGAGGATCCATGTTTGATTCGAGCACCCACATGACAGCTCAAGTTCCAGGGGTCCAATGCCCTCTTCTGCCTCTGAGGGCACTGCATACATGTGAGATGCACATACTTACATGCAGACAAAACACTGGTATAGGGAACGGAGTGAGGGAGGAAGAGAGGGAGGAAGAGAGAGAGAGAGAGAGAGAGAGAGAGAGAGAGAGAGAATGGAAGTGAGCAAGCTCTTACCTGTGAGATGAGAATTATGTTTTTGCTTTGACAGTTTTCTTATCTCTAAACTCAACTCAAGGAGGGTATTATTTTGTTTGAAAAGTGAATGAAGTTAAGTAAATAACTGTGATTGTGTCTGACATATACACTCTCTACTTGTGGTTGCCATCTATTTGTTTTTTTAAAAACAAGCTTTTCAGTTTGTTATTTGCTTTTTTAAACAAAGTCTCAGAACTGTAGGCCTTGAACTTGAGGCACTCTTTTTGTCTCAGTTTCCTTGGTGCTAGGCTTACCAGTACAAGATACTGTGCCCAGTTAAAAAAAAAAGAAAGAAATGAAAACCTCAAGCATATGAAATAGAATGGCTACCAGAGGCTTTGACTTCTCAATTATGAGTAAAACTACCAACAAAATTAATATTTTGTAAAGGGAGATCAAAACCTCTAGGATAACAGTGGATTAATATGATATATCCTAGATAGGAGTAAAGTAAGTAATATAGTTAGGAGGCCCCATAAGGGTTATTTCATGAGTCATATATTGGCAGTAGAGAGAAATGCTGGCCAATTTTTAATGTTCATCTCAAATTGAGAACTATACTCTAAACCCTTTGTGTGATGTGTGTATGAAAAAAACTTCAACTCAAATTAGTGGAATTTGATCACACAGATAGTAATTATGCTACTGTAGACTAAAATAACAGGGCTGGGCTGGGAAGCTATCTTCATTGGTAGTGTCTGAAATGACAGCATGAGGGCCTGAGTTCAAATCCTAATACAACATAAAAAGACAGGCTATGCTGGCTAAACTCAAATGGATCTGCAGTATTGCCATTTCTGTCTTCAACTTCTTTCACTTATTCTAAGGTATTTTTCAAATTCTCATCCTCCCTAGACTCTCTCCACACTTCCCTACCATATTCTTACTTGACACTATTGCTTCCTTCATTCCAAGCTAAATGAAGGCACTCCAAGCCTCTCTCCTGCCCTCTGTCACATTTGCAAACTCACTATGTGGATCAGTGTTTATCACAAAGTGATGAAAAGCCTGGCACACCACTTCAGGAATGGTTGTTTGGGGTACAGCCCATCATGTTGAGAATTGTTCCATCATTGGCAGGAGTAAGGTGACTGGTTATTCTGCATCTTCCCCCAAGAAGCAGAGTCTCCTGTGGTGGCTCATACCTTTAATCCTAGCACTCAGGAGGGAGGCATAGGCAGGCAGCTCTCTAACATTTTGGGTTCTCCAAGGCAATCCAGGCTTCACCTCCACAGTTTTACACAATGGCCTTTCTAGACCTTCATGGAGGGACACCCTTGACACATGCCTAGTCTCAGAGGTTTTCCTTTGTCATGGATGCCCATTCCATAACCCTTCTCTTCTATCCTTGACTGTAAACCACATACATGGCCAAAGCTGCCAAATTTTGTAGCTTGTTGAGGCTGGAACATGATCCCCTCATTCAATTACATCTTCACCAGCTTTCTGTTTTCAAGGGTTTCCTTTCAATGCCTAAGCTTGACTGTACTGAAACTGGATCTTTAAACCAGCAGGTTGGCCTCAAATTCAGAGATCTACTTGCCTCTGCCTCCAGAGTGCTAGGGTTAAAGGTGTATACCACCACACCAGGCTCTACAGTTTTTTTTCTTTAAACTCCTTTTCACCTGTTAGAATCTTAGCTAGATGGGATCTTGCCCTGAGGTCACCACTCCCTTTATGCCATGTGACATCAGGATTTTCTTTAATCTGTTTATCTTCTTGAACACAGGATTTAGCTCCATTCCATTTCCTGGTGCCCCTTTTCTCTGTACAAATTGTACATTTTGCAATTTTCCTTGCTCAGCCTGTACCTCTGCATTATGGATCTGCATGAGCATGGCCACTAATAACCACAGAACAAGGTCCACACTAAGCTGTTTTGAAATCTTGGCAAAATCCAAAACTCTTTAATTTAGCTTTGGCAAATTTTGTTTTAACAAGGGCAGAAAGCAGCCACATTCTTCATTACAATATTACAAAAAGCAATCTCTAGGATACATACTAACATTTCTTTTCCTTCTGAAACCTCTTGGGGTAGGCCTACACAGTTCAAATTACCCTCAGCACCACTGTCCCCCTTGTTCCTACTAAGATGGACCATCAAGCCCCACTTAAAGTGTTCAGCTGCTTTTCTAATCCAAAGTCCCCATTTTTTCCAAACAAAATCACGGTCAGGCCTATCACAGCAACACCCCAGTCCCTGGTACCAACTTCTGTCTTATTTTAGGGTTTTATTGCTATGAAGAGACACCATGACCACCACAACTCCGACAAAGGAAAATGTTTAATTAGGGCTATCTTACGGTTTCAGAGCTTTAGTCCATTATTGTCCTGGTAAGAAGCGTGGCAACACGCAGGCAGACATGGTGCTGGAGATAGAACCGAGAGCTCTTGTGGGAGGTGAAGAAAGAATGAAGAAAACCAGTTAAGAATGCTGACTTTCAAGGTCACTGTTTCTAAGGTCATTTTCTCTACTCTTTATTTTTACTTTTCTTACACACTTTGAGTTATCTATCTTCATTATTCCTTTTTTTTTCTGATTTGTTATTTTTTCCATGTCATCTGATTTGTTTTCACTTTCTGAATCCTACATTCAGAAATCCCTGGACCCCGCCATTCCTGCCCTTAGGCTGTCACCTCCCTCACATCAGCCTGACTTCCTGTAAGTCAGGTCGGTGGCCTTCACAAGCTTCCTTATTCTGTTCTTATTCAGAAGAGTCCGTCAGACCTCCACCTCTGTGATATCACCAATGCAGATTGCCTCAGGATGCTGCTTATTCAGAGGGAAATAGCTCTTTGTAGCTCTTGTATGGTTTTCTGTAGTGCCTGAGAATAGTGGTTATTACAGACATTTAGCTGTCAGCGGTCAAAGATGCAAAAGACAAAGATGGATAGAAACAGTCCTTTACAGCTAAGAATCATCCTGCCCAGAATACCACTATCTCCACCTTTA
>NW_022196895.1:4467122-4469901 GCF_008632895.1 Mastomys coucha | reverse complement strand
TGTATGTGTGTGTGTGCATGTGTGTGTATGTATGTGTGTGTATATATGTGTGTGTGTGTGTGTGTATGTCTGTGTGTGTATGTGTGTGTGTGCATGTGTGTATGTGTGTGTGTATGTGTGCGTGTGCATGTGTGTGTGTGTGTGTCTGTGTGTGTGTGCATGTATATGTGTGTGTGTATGGGTGTGTGTGTGTGTGTGTGTGTGTGTGCATATGTGTGTGTGTGTGTGTGTGCGTGTGTGTATGTATAGGTGTGTAGGTGTGTAGATGTAGGTATGAGCATGTGAGCGTAGTGTCCAGAGGTATTAGATCTCCTGGAGCTGAGTTACAGGTGATTCTAAACTGCATAGTATGTGTTTGAGGCCTGAATTCTGTTACTCTGGATCTCCTTTGGCCTTCTTTCCAGCCCCAAGAAAAAGAAATTTAAGGTTGCCAATGATTTTGTTCTATCTACCTTTACTGGGTGTTCCTTTCCGGCTTGACCACAGCATCTGACACCTTCTCTGCACCCTCTTGCACTCTTGTCCTATTGCTTCTGGGGTGCAATGTATTCTGCGTTTTCTTTCTGCTGCACTGACCACTCCTCTCATTCTTTTTCACAGACTCATATTTTCTATTCTACTGCCATTCATCAGTCCTGTGGAGGTGATGTCAGCAAAAATGCCAAGAATGGAGAGATAGATGGGAGGTAAAGAGCACTGGTTGCTCTTGCAGAAGACTCAGGTTCAGTTCCCATCACCTACATAATAGCTCACAGCCATCCATAATTCCAATTCCAAGGCATCTGGTGCTGTTTTATAACTTCTGTGATCACCAGGCTTGCACATAGTGCACATATATACATGCAGGCAAAACAGTCATATACATTAGATAAAATTAAAAAATCTTTATAAAAAGTTAAATGACAAATATGGAACTCTAGACACATCTTACACACACACATACAAATCCCATTGAATAAACTAGCAAAAGCTGTCAAAATCACATTTATGTGGATTTTTGACCAATACTTAAGTAAAAGCTGACTATATCTTAGAGGAGAGGTGTTTGGCTTATATTAACTGTCCCCCTGTCCCTAGTTCATCAGATGAGTATAACAGATACACTTCTGGTGCCACAGGAAAAAGAATGGATCTTATTCTCAAAGGACTGTGGTAGTTTACTTTAGCCTGCATGACAACTCCCTAGAGGTCTGCTGCAAAGTGGTTGCTTTAATTTTACACAAGTCTGTCCTGAAACACAGAGCTGACTCTTCACTCAGAGAATGTTTATCAAAAAATATGTAAAAGCATATAAATTATGTATTGCCACCTAGGCAAGAATTGTGGCTAGGGTTAAAAAAAAGAATAGGCACATCAAAAGTGGCTCAGAGAGGAAAATGGTAAAATCCGATATTTGGAGGAATTGAGGCTTCTAAAGCTCCAACTCTTATATTGGGCAGAGTGACTTGTGTTGGAATCTCAGCACTGGCTAGATAGAAACAAAAGGATCAGAGAAGCTCTAGGTCATCTTTCACTGTGTAGGAAGTTTAAGGCTGGATTAGACCAAGCGTTCTAATTCTAACACATCACTTCTGACTAGGACTCAGGCTCACCTCAGGAAGGAAGAGTTTAGATGCATTGTGAGCTGTTTACCTGAAAACTGAAGGCAAGTTATAATGCAAACAGCCTATTGACAAAAACTTTCTTTTCTTGTTGTTATTTCAGAAACTGGAGGAAATGTCTGTTAAGATACTAACTGATCATTAGGCCAGCAGAAGGGCTACTTCACAGATGTGCAGTATTCACAAAGCCGCTGAGCAGACAATAATCACGCTCAGTGGACACCAGCAACAAAATCTACAGAGCAGAATCTGATAATTATATTCAAAGGACATTATTTGTAATGAAGACTTCCTTTTTGTAATGTAGGTGAATGTGTGTGCCTACTTCTGTGTATGTGTACTGTATGCAGAGAGGTGTCCATGGAGGCTAGAAGAGGTTGTCAGAGTCCCTCTGAAATCTGCAAGAGATTAACTGATGAGTTATTTCTCTAGCCCCTTACTAAAGAATTTCTGAGCAAGCATAAGACAAAGTATGACTTATATACAAGAGAAAGGGAATGAGACCATCCCTGAAGGGCAGAATTTAAAATACTAAATAGGCTTTCTATAGCTTTTGTTGTCTGTTTCTTTTTCAGATAGAGCCTCACGTATCTCTGTCTCACCTCGAATTGGCTTTGTAGATGAGAATGGCCTTTTGACTTCTGATCCTCCTGCCTGTACCTTTCAAATGCTATGGTTATGAATGCGTTCCACTATACCCTGTTCTTCCACTGATTCTTTTAAATATTGCAAGAGCTAACACAGGTGATGATCAGAAAACTAGAGTGAATCAAAAGGACAAAGTCATAACCATTACAAATGTCCATGAAGAGACCAAAGCCAAACAAGGAACCAAATAAAAATTCTGACATTGAAAACTACACAAAGAAATCCTGTCTCGGAAAACCAAAAAAAAGAAAAAAAAACCTACTATATCATAAACAAAAAACTACTGTGGAAATTTCACTGCACACTGGAACAGTCAGAATAGAGAATTTGCCAAATTTGTGATAAGTTGATTGAGATTGCTGATTCTGAAGAACAAGAAAGGGAAAAGAATGAATAAAATGAATAAAAATGAACAGACCCAGCTGGACAGTGGTGGCACATGCCTTTGATCCCAGCACTTAGGAGGCAGAAGCTGGCAGATTTCTGAGTTCAAGGCCAGCCTGGTCTACAGAGTGAGTTCCAGGACAGCC
>NW_022196895.1:4466539-4467020 GCF_008632895.1 Mastomys coucha | reverse complement strand
GAAAAAAAGTTAAAAAAAAAAAAAAGTCTGAGAACATTGTTTGTTACCCCTGCTGGGGTTCCACTTGGTTGTTTATTCTCTGAGGCAAGGTCTGGTTACATAGTGCAAGCTGACCTCAGTCTCCCAGTCTGGCCTTAGCCTCCTGAGTATTAGGAGGACATGTGTACTGTCTTATTACTTTTAATGTTAACATGGTTGCTGAGCCTTGACTCCCCTACCCTCCAGTATCCTAGACACCTCTTTTGCTCCATTTATGCTCATTCTTCACTTAGATCTTATTCCTAGGAACTCCAAACCCTCAATTGTCTCAAATTAATACACCACTCTCTTTTTAATACTTATTTATTTAAGGTTTGTGTGTGTGTGTGTGTGTGTGTGTGTGTGTGTGTTTAAGTAAGTTCACAGGTCAAAATCAGGTCACTGGGCTTGACAGCAAGCACCTTTAACCACTGAGCCATATTGCCATATTGCTGCTTTCCTC
>NW_022196895.1:4450359-4466529 GCF_008632895.1 Mastomys coucha | reverse complement strand
CTGCCTGCCTCTGCCCCCCAAGTGCTGGGAGTAAAGGCGTGTGCCACCACTGCCCGGCTTTACATAGCTTTTTCAAACCACTCCCTCCTGAACTTCTACTAACTCACCTTTTAGATCCTAATCATTCTTTTCTTTGGGAATTGTGATGTTTGGATTCTCTCGTTGTTTAACTGCCCCAGATTACATTACGTAGCCAGTGATCATAGTATCATTAGGTATTTCCTCAATTTCTTCTCCAGATTCTTTACGTGTGAAGGAAAAACTGTAACCCCAGTCAATGTTTATCTACTCCATTTTCTTTGGTGTAGCTGAATGTGAGTGGAAGAAAAAAATGTATATTAAATTTAGAAGCTTGAATTCCATGCAGTCTCACAATACTGCCAGCTGATCAGATTTTCTCCAGTTTATTCATTCTTCCTGTCAGAGTTAGCAAATACTTGATAGTTAATGAACAATAGAAACTTCTTTTTATTCTTTTTTTTTAAAGATTTATTTATTATATGTAAGTACACTGTAGCTGTCTTCAGACGCACCAGAAGAGGGCGTCAGATCTCATTATGAGTGGTTGTGAGCCACCACGTGGTTACTGGGATTTGAACTCATGACCTTCCGAAGAGCAGTCAGTGCTCTTCCCCACTGAGCCATCTCACCAGCCCAGAAACTTCTTTTTAAAATTGTATTTCTTTCTGTGTGTGTGCCCATCCATCTGTCTGTGTGAGTCAGTTCTCTCATTCCACCATATGGTGCTGGGAATCAAACTAAGTTCATCAGCCTCAGTAGCAAATGGATTTATCCACTGAGTTGTTTCATTGGACAAGAAATTTATTTCTTATAGTAAAAAATTCTTGCTGGGCAATGGTGGCACACGCCTTTAATCCCAGCACTTGGGAGGCAGAGGCAGGAGGATTTCTGAGTTCGAGGCCAGCCTGGTCTACAGAGTGAGTTCCAGGACAGCCAGGGCTACACAGAGAAACCCTGTCTCGAAAAAACAAAACAAAACAAAACAAAAATTCTTGATCAAGGCACCACCATCAGATTGATGGTTACTGATGGCTATGGGTATTTGTGGTTGTAGTTAGAGGTATAGAACTGAAAAATAGAACACAATGCAGTCAGGGCATACCTGCTTAGTTAGCCCTTTGAACTACCAGTCTTTTCCACTGTCATAACTTTTATCCTGTTTCCTAGAGAAGACTGAAACAATCAAAAGAGACCTGCTGTTCATATGCAGCCTTATCAGCATCTGAGCTCTCACACAGTGTTTCTAGCCCACTGATAACATGCATGACTAGGCAGGCTCTCTGTGTCCTTATCTAAAGTCAGAAGCTGTGTCCTGTGTTAAAAGTCTGCAAACTTTAGCTTGGAAGCCAGATCCTGGTCATTGTGTTTTATGGCTAAGAATAACTTTCATGGGCTGGAGAGGTGGCTCAGTGGTTAAGAGCACTGACTGCTTTTCCAGAGGTCCTGAGTTCAAATCCCAGCAACTACATGGTGGCTCACAACTATCTGTAATGTGAGCTGATACCCTCTTCTGGTGTGTCTGAAGACAGCTGTAGTGTACTCATAAATAAATAAGACTTAAAAACAAATAAACAAAAGAATAGTTTTCATAATTTTAAATTGTTAGGTGGAAAAATATGCAACAGAAATGGGATGGAGCTCACAAATTTTAAAATACTGTCTGGTCCTTTACAGAAAAACAGAAGAAAATAAGCAACAGCAAAATCACTGCTGATTACCATCCTAGATTGTAAATGTAAATGTAGCTTTTATTTCCTCAGATGAAGTCATGAGATGAGACCCGTACCACAGCTTGGACTGAGCCAGAGCGCTTCCTTCTCTGTTCTAACTATCCCTAGGCCTAGATCTCGAAGCTTCTAGCCTTCATGTCATCTAATCTTCCAAGTTGAGTGGTTTCTCTTAGCTTCTGACTAATTGTTCTGCTAGACCTCATACTAACTTTGGTAATATGCTCTAATCTTCTGGTTCCTTCTCATTTTCTGGCTCATTCTGTTTTCACCTATGTCTAACTTGTTCTCTCTGCAACCTGTCTCTATAACTGTCTCTGTAAAACTGTCCCTCCCCGCCCCTTTCTCTCTCTCTCTCTCTCTCTCTCTCTCTCTCTCTCTCTCTCTCTCTCTCTCTGTGTGTGTGTGTGTGTGTGTGTGTGTGTGTGTGTGTTGCTCCCTTAAGTTACCTTTATAAGGCATATCCTATCTCTGACTTATTCTGTCAAATCTTTCTCTGATTCATCATTTTGTCAGTCCTTCAAATTTCAAACCTTCAAGCATCACTTTCAAACATGGCTGCTTTCTTCTACAAACTTAACTCAAATTGTCTGGAATTAAAGGTATGTACTAAGGGTATGTCTGCATTCCAGACAGTGGGATTAAAGGTGTGTGGTGTGTCTGCATTCCACACAGACAGATGTAGGTCTTTGGACGTGATCCCTTGCCAATGCGGTTGGATTAAAATTCCTCTACACCAGATCCTGTCCCGTCTGAGAGCTCAGAACTAATATGAAATTCTATCTCCAACAAAGTTTGCTTCCAATGAAGACCACTTCCACCACAAGTCCAGTATTGATATTTTCCCATCTTTAAAACGAACAAAGGGCCAGCCTCATCTTAGCAGGTATAGGCACTTGTTGCCAACCTTGACTACTTGAATTCAATTTCTAAGACCCATGTGGTGGAAGGAGACAACTGACTACTAACAGTGGTCCTGTGACCTACTGTAAGATTAAGTTTTCAAACTGTACTGTGGGAACTTAGCCGTTGGTTGAACTCAGTGGGAGACTGGCTCCCAGAACCCAGAAACAAGGAGACCAGGATGACCGGCAGAGAGAAGGTAACAAATGACTGCCACGTGGCTAACCTGCCCCTGAACCCTAGCACGAGCCAGCACCAATCAGAAACCACCCCATACCTTCCCCTTAGTCTTTCCTTTTGCCCCAGCAACTGCACAGGAATAAAAAGCTGCCTAAGACCTTGCTCGGAGCCAGACTCCTCTACCCCTGCGAGGGATATGGCTCTCACTCCAGCTAGCTGGAATAAAAAGCCTCTTGCAGATTGCATCAAGTCTGTGTCTTGGTGGTGTGTGGGGTCATCGCTCCTGGGATTTGAGTGTGGAGGTCCCTCCGGGAATCTCACACTACATGTACACTGTAGTACATACACATACAACCCATATAAATAAAGAAACATAGTAAAGGTCTAAGTGTCACTTCTCGACTCTTTTCTTTGAAATATTCTGTCTGCCCTTCCTATTCTGAAGTCCACTCCTGGTTTTTGCAGTGAACTCCACTCTAAGAAGGTCTTCTCCCCTTTACTAAACCATATACCCATATCATGGTCGCAGATCGTTTCCACGTATTCATCCTAATAGACAACTCTGCAAGCCTAGGATCATTCGACCCTTGGCACAATTTAACAAAATGAGCCACTTACTCCCTCTAGATATATGGCTTTCAGTTTAATTTCTGGATAAAAGAGTACATTTTATCTTACTATTCTTTCTACTGCAGACCATTTGTCTAACAGTGTTTTTTGAGGATCTTATTTTTTGAATCACTCACTTGCTAATAACTCCCTAGTTTATATACAGCCTTGACTTCCCTACTTCAGGTCAGATTCTTGTATCTGTGTCATATTTTTTTTGGTAAGATTTATTTATTTATTTTATGTATATGAGTACATACTGTAGCTGTACAGATAGTTGTAAGTCTTCATCTGGTTATTGGGAAATGACTTTTAGGACCTCTGCTTGCTCCAGCCAACCCTGCTCGCTCCAGCCCAAAGATTTATTTATTATTATAAATAAGTATACTGTAGCTGTCTTCAGACACACCGGGAAGAGGGCATCAGATCTCATTATGGGTGGCTGTGAACCATCATGTGGTTACTAGGATTTGAACTCAGGACCTTTGGAAGAGCAGTTGGTGCTCTTCCCCGCTGAGCCAATGAAAGAGTTAAAATTTGAGACTTGTGCTGGCTAATGAGAAAATTGCAGGTTTGAGAAAAACACAGTGGACCAAGGTCGAATATGTCCAAATAAGCCTGGGCAAAAGCAAGCTGTTACTAACAGGCCAAAAAGATATAAAAGAGAAAAAATGTAAGGACATGTCTGGGCAGACACTGAGTAGTGGGCCACCTGGTCCTCTTAGATATGGTTTAAGGTTAGATGCTCTGTTGACTCAGATTAACACCAACCTTAGGAATTTTCCACTCTGTTCTACACGTAATATAGTTGATATTTGAACTAGCCAATCATGTATAGCCACACTGATTCCTTTGTTCCCCCAGACCTTTTTCCTATATAAACCCTTAACCCCTGAGCCTCATGGTCGATTCCAATGTCTCCTGCGCGAGATATGGGTCGGCCCGGAGCGCTCCGAAAATTAAACTGCCTCATGTGTTTACGTCAAGATGGTCTCTCGTGATTCCTTGGGTGCACGTCCTCCTGAGACTTGAGTGGGGGTCTCCCTATGGGGGTCTTTTACCATCTCACCAGCCCAAATATGTGTGCCCTAATTAGGGTTCTATTGCTGTGAAGAGACACCATAAACACAGCAACTCTTTTTATTTGTTTAATTTTATTTTTTTACGTATTCACTTTGCATCCCATTCACTGCTCCCCTTCTGGTCACCCCTTCTACAATCCTTCCCTGATTCTTTCCTGCCATGGACCGGGTTTCATGCAGGGACCCCTTATTCCTCGGGGTGATGAAAGTTCTGGCCAGGTGGGCAAGGAATTTGGTGCATGTGACAAATAGAAACGACACAAAGAAGTGTGGTATCTGAATGTATTTCTCAAAAAATGGCATCAGGTTTTTACAGGCATTGCAAAAGAGAAATGAGAAATCTGGCAGCTCAGTAGTTGAGGTACATCTGAGGTCACCTGAAACACACTGGGTCTAAAACAGTAGCCATCTCCTCTGGACTGGTGCAACACCCCCGGGTTCCGAGAATGCTTGGGCCTGCATGGGCCCAACTGGAGTCCTGGGGGGCTGTGGGTGCACCAGCCAGGAGGGTAGAGGCTCGAATCTCAAATCTCGAATCTTGAATCTAGAATGCCGACTGCTGCACACTGTCTCTCACACACACACTCGGCTGAAGGTCCTGCCCATCCTTAGTAAAAGGCCCACTATGCTAATCTTCTGGGCTAGTAGAGACTGTCTCTTTCTTGCTAATTCCTAGGAGTGGTTCAGCTGCAGTACCTGACTGAGAATGAGGATTCTACATGACCTTGCCCTGGGATAAGTCTCTCATTCTGTAAGCTTCAATGCCCTACACACAATGCTGAAGGCAATTAGTCTGGATGGGTAACATTCTTTATGAACTTCCAAGCCAGGGTTTGGCTAAGATGTTGGAACATTGGTAAAGGTCAGAGAGCAATGTCCAATTTTGTCTAGCTATTAATAAATCATATCTTGATGGGCACCTAGCACAAGAGTTCACAAGGACATATCTGGGCTACCTCTGAGTTATGGGATGCTGACTGAATACCCAGGAGGCACAAACTCCCTTTGAAGTCATAATGCCTCTTGTCTGCGATCAGGCTTTTACCCCTGATATTACAGATGTAACTAGAGTAGAAGAGTAGGCATGACACTTTCCTTTTCCTCTGAGCAGGTGGGGGACCCCTGGGTATTTCCCTATCCTGGTACTAAGAGTCTCTTCAAGGCTGGGTGCTTCCTCTCCCACTGAGGCCACACAAGGCAACCCAGCCAGAAGAACATATCCCACATGCAGGCAACAACTTCTGGGATAGTCACCACTCTGGTTATTCAAGACCCACATGAAGACCAAGCTGTACATCTGCTACATATGTGCAGGGAGCCCTAGGTCCAGCCCGTGTATGTTCTTTGGTTGGTGTTTATGGTAGTTTAAATATGATTGGATCAGGGAGTGGCCTTGTTGGAGCAAGTGTTGGGCTTGGAGATCCTCTTCCTAGCTTCCTGGAAACAGTCTGTTCCTGGCTTTCTTTGGAAGAAGCTATAGAACTCTCACCTCCTCTCATGCCGTATTTCTTCCATTGATAATAATGGAAATATAGCTCTGAACCTGTAAACAAGTCCCAATTAAATGTTGTCCTTATAAGAGTTGCCTTGGTCATGGTATCTGTTCTCAACAGTAAAATCCAAACTAAGACAGTGGTTCAGACTCTGAGAGCCCCAAGGGTCCAGATTAGTTGACTCTGTTAGTCTTCCTGTGAAGTTCCTATCCCCTTTGGGCCACAATCCTTCATCCTATTCTTCCATAAGGGTCCCCAAGCTCCATCCACTGTTTGGCTGTGGGTATCTGTATCTGTCTGAGTCAGCTGCTGGGTCAGTTCAACATGTTCCTGTCTGCAAGCATAACAGAGTATCATTAATAGTGTCAGGGATTGGTCTATGCCCATGAGATGGGTCTCAGGTTGGGCCAGTTATTGATTGGCCATTCCCTTAGTCTCTGCTCCATTCCCCATGTTTGCATTTCTTGTAGACAGGATAAATTTTGGTTTGAAAGGTTTGTGGGTGGATTGGTGTCTCTATCACTCTACTGGGGTTCCAGCCTTGCTACAGGAGGTGGCCTCTTCAGATTCCATATACTTAGTACTGTGAGTCCCAGCTAAAGTTACTTTCGTTGATTCTTGGGTTCCTCTCTTATCCCTTATCTCTGTCTCTTCTCAGAGATGCCCACCACTTCCTCACCCCCACCAATTGCATATTTCAACTCATTTTCATGACCATCTAGACATCTCTCTTGTCCTTCTCCACACCTGATCCTGAACTCTTCCACTACCCTCCCCATGTTCCGTCCCTCCCAGTAACATCTGCCTCTTATGACTATTTTATTCCTCCTTCTATGTGAGATTCAAACATCCTTGCTTGTGCCTTCCTTCTTGTTTAGCTTCTTTGGGTCTGTGGAGTATAGCATAATACCTGTATTTTTATAGACAATATCCATACCATTTGTTAGTCATACCATTTGGGGACACAGAAATTCTTATAATTATTTATAACATTTAATTGGGGCTGGCTTACAGAGTCAGTGGTTTAGTCCACTGTTATCATGATGGGAAACACTATTATTATGATGGCAGAACACAGGCAGACATGGGTACTAGAAAAGGAACTGAGCATTTTACATCCTGATCTGAAGGCAGCAGAAGAAGACTGTCATACTGGGCATAGCTTGAGAATAGGAGACCACAAAGCCCACCATCATAGTGACACACTTTCTATAACAAGGCCACACCTCTTAATAATGTCACTCCCTTTGGGCCAAGCATTCAAACCCATGAACATATGGAGGCTATTCCTGTTCAAACCACCACAATCTCTTTATGCAACTTCTCCAAGGGAATGTCAGTCAAGTCTGTGTCCAACTTGCTTCAAAAACATACTCCTGGTCATTAGTGTTACTGAGCTCACTTGAGCTCACTCAGTTTGTGTTGGTACAGCTAACATCTTGTATACTACATATCTATCCTAACGAGGCACTCTGCTGCTTCTGCCTTGGATATTTATTTGTTTGTTTTCAAGGCTAACGATTGCACACAGGCTTCGTAATACTCGATGGGTACTGTACACCTTAGCTATGTTTCTAGCCCTATCTTTGACCACTTGCTACCCCTCTGCTCCCTGATTATTGTTCAGGTGCTTTCTACAATGACTGCTGTGCTTCTTACAGTCCAGTGTTGCTGCCAGTGATGCGAGGGGTTGGGGTGGGGGTTGTTTTTGCATTTTATTGTGTATGTCTGTGTCATGTGCGTGTATGGAGGATATGTGGAAATAAGAAGACAACTTTCTGGAGTTAATTCTATCTTCCTTATTTCTACTCTCACTTAGGTTCCAGGTATTGAACCTGGTTCTTAAGGCTTGCATCATCAGATGTAGTTGATTTTACCCACAGAGCCATCTCCACAACCAGCAAAGATGCTTTTAAAGCATAAAGCACACTGTGCCACTCAATATCCAATGGCTCCTTTTCACTCAGTGAACGCTGGAAGCCTTGCAGTCAGCATCTCACAAAAGTCTGTGACTCTAGCTCCAAGGACCTTGATGCCTCCTTCTAATCTCCACAGGCATGTGCGCGTGCGCATAGACATACAGACACATGGACCCACACAAATATATCTTTTTTAAAAAATATAAGGGAAAGAGATATTTGTGTGAGTTGATTTATATGAAGTATTTAGAGTTGTCAGATTTATAGACAAGGAATCGTGGTTGCCAAGGATTGGAAGATGGGGACTGAAGAGTGTTTATTTAATACACATAGAATTCCAGCATGGTATGTTGAGAAAAGTTATGGATCTGGATATTAAAGATGATGCACAGAGAAATGCCAGCAATACCACTGGACAAAACAGTTAAATCTCCATCTCTGTCTTTGTCTCTGTTTCTGTCTCTGTCTCTGTCTCTCTCTGTCTCTCTGTCTCTCTCTCTCTCTCTCTCTCTCTCTCTCTCTCTCTCTCTCTCACACACACACACACACACACACACACACACACACACACAAAACAAAAGCAAAAACAAACAAAAGCAGAGCAAAGCAAAACAAACAAACAAAGAATAAGAAGCTGAGGGTGGGAGGATTTGGGCTCAATAGTAGATAATTTGCCTAATATGACTAAGGTCCCCAGCACAGGAAAAACATGAAAGTAGAAAGTAATAATTTTTACACTCCTTACAACATACCCTCCTGTTAAAATGCTGAGGCTGAGAGAAGTGCATGCTGCTAAAGGACTCCAGGTCTCCTACGAGATAGCACAAGTTTGTCCAAACATATGGGACAGTAGTAATAAGCAAGCAATGTGCACACTCAGAAAGAAAGGAGAGTTGTTTCCATAACGCTGTGCTCCTCAGAAGAGCTATGGAAGGGAAGCAGCCTAGCTAGCCATCAGCAGATAAACAGATAAAAATACAGCATGTATACACAGTAGAAATCAATGCCTTAATAAGAAAAAGAATGGAAGTGGAAATTACAATACTAATTAAAAAAAAGAAAAAGTTTAACTCAGAAAATCCCAAATGTTTTCTCTCATATGTGCAGGGAGACCAGACTTGTGTGTGAGGTAAAACTAGAGAGGGTAGTGGGAGGAAGAGACCTTATCTAGGAGCTGTACCCAGTGTCTGGAAAGCAGAAGAGATTTATGGTTTGTGGAGATAGTCTCATCCCCTTTGTGCAGAGAGAGAGAGAATCCAAAAGCGTAGAGATAACATAATTACCTCAGGTCACACAGCTAGGAAGAAGGGAGGAACTAGAACTTCCCGAAGAATTTTCATTGATTCAAAATCTTCCTGTCCCAATGGTCAGTTTAGATATTACTATCTAATTTCATCTATCACTGATGCAGACATACAGTAAAAGACCATATAGTCTTCCTGACTTTTCTCTACCAACTAATTAAGATAAATAATAGAAGGGATTCTAAAAGTGTCTGTGGTTGAATTGACAAACCTAAAACATTGATAAAAATCCTGCATACAGAACTAGCTACAAAGGGCAAAAGGACAAGGAGCAAAAAAAGACAAGTGAGAAGTTACACATAATTCTCGTTTAGACAGAAGGATAAGTACGTAGAAGCATTTGCTTGTGTTAATTTGGAGACAATTTTCTTAATAGTTTCATAACAATGAGTGAAACAATTTTTTTGTTTTTATTTTTTCTATTTTTTTCAGTTATTTAATACTTTGCTTGAATGGTAAAAGCTGATTTAAAACATCAAATATATCACTGAAGTACCAAGAGTAATGAATGGTCTACACCCAAGTTACCATCTTGAAGCATTTTTAGTCATGTGATCATGATAATGTTTTTGTTTTAGTTTTATAGTAGAATCAAAGTAGGAATTTGTAATTCACCTAGGCATATTGTTGCAAATAACAACCAACTCTGGCTACAGTAAGTAAACTGGTATACACTGGAAGAACTTACAGGATTCCTGGAAAACTGGAGAAATAGACTGGATAGAGAACAAGACCCAACTTACTCCAAGATCAAGAAATAAGTCCTTAGCAAGAGTTTAATGGTGATTAAATAAACACGCTATTCCATGACAAAGTCAATTTAAGCAGTTTCTATCTATAAATCCAGCCCTACAGAAGTTGTTAGAAGTAAAACTCTGCCCTAAAGAATTTAACTACATCCCTGAAAACACAGAATATAAATATTCTCATATCAACAAAATCAAAAGAATGGCAACACACACATACACTAACATAGCACCACAACCAAAATTAATAATCATTGATCATTAATAGCTGTCAATATCAATGGACTCAATTACCCAATAAAAAAATATGGACTAACAGAATTCATACAAGAAACACACTTCAACATCAAAGATAGTCATTATCTCAGAGTAAAGGGTTGGAAAAACACTTACCAAACAAGTGGATACAAGAAGTAAGCTGGAGTAGCCATTCTAATATCTAACAAAAGAGCCTTCCAACCAAAATTAGTCAAAAGGGATATGGAAGGATACTTCATACTCATCTAAGGAAAATCCACAAAAGGACTCCTCAGTTCTGAATATCTATGCCCAAATGCAAGGCAAACACATTTCTAAAAGAAATGTTACTAAAGCATAATTCATACATTGAGTCCCACACACTAATAGTGAAAGACTTCAATACCCCACCAATGGACAGGACATCCAGACAGAAATTAAACAGAAATAATGGAACTAGATGTTATAAGCCAAATGGACCTAACAGATATCTACAGAACATTTCACCCATACCTTCTTCTCAGTACTTCATGGAACCATCTCCAAAACTGATTACATACCTGGTCATAATCAAGTCTCAATAGAAACAAGAAAATTAAGACCACTCCCTACATCCTATCTGACCACCATGGATTAAAGCTGGATTTCAACAACAACAGAAAGCCTATGAACTCATGGAAATTGTACAGTTTTCTACTCAGTGATCATGGGGTCAAAGAAGAAGAAAGAAAGAAATTAAAGATCTTCTAAAACTCAATGAAAATGAAGGTACCACATACACAAACTTAAGAGGCACAATGAAAGCACTGGTAAGAGGAAAGTTCATAGTTCTAGGTGCCTTCAAGAAGACATTGGAGAGATCTCATACTATCACCTTAACAACACACCTGAAATCTCTCAAACATACCCAAGAGGAATAGATGGCAGGAAGTAATTAAACTCATATCTTGAATCAATAAAATAGAAACACAGAGAACAATACAAAGAATCAATGAAACAAAAAATTGCTACTTTGAGAAAATCAACAGGATAGAAGAACTCTAATCCAAACTATCTAAAAGAGAGAGAGAGAGAGACTATCCAAATTAACAAAATCAGAAGCAAAAAGGGGGAGGAAATACAAAGAATCATTAGGTCAAACTTCTGAAGTCAGTCCTCCACAAAATTAAAAAAAAATTAATAAGTGTACAATATTATTGAAACATACCACTTTCCAAAGTTAAATCAAGACCAGATAAACAATTTAAATAAACCTATACTCACCAAGGAAATAGAAGTAGTAATTAAAAGTCTCTCAACCAAAAAAGACCAAGGTCAATTTTTTTTTCTAAGCTTTATTTTTTTATTAGATATTTTCTTTTTTTATTGATTTAAGTTTTATTGCATTATGATGAGAAAAGATACATGATTTCAATTTATCTGAAGTTGTTAATATTTAAAAACATATTTTAAGTAAATAGAATTATATAATATATTAATTATAATAGAATTATTTCCCTTTTGTACTCCAACTCCTCCCAGAAACCCCCTTCAATACCTTTCATTTTTTTATTTTGTCATATTCTTTAAATTTTATAAAATACTGTAACAATAAAAATGAGTATTATAAAAATTGTTTGATATAAAACAACAATCAATTGAACAGTCTTATGTAGATGCTTGTCTATAGCAATACTGAAAATACATACATTTGTCTCAATATAAATTTGAAATAACTCAAATATATTAACTGTATACTTTAAAGTAGTACATCACTACTAGTATTTTTTTAAATGAACATAAATAGAAAAAGTCTTTTTGTTTCTTTGTTTTGTTTTTAGTAGAGCTTAAAATCCTGGCTCTTACTGTGATACAAGCCCAAAATAAGAACAATTTTTAGACATTGGAGTTCATTGTCATAAGGCTGTACTTCAATGACCCTAACATTACCAAAGGATTTTACCTTCATTGTAGCTAAGCTGAGAGTTGAAAGTTCTACTGAGCCAAGGAATAAATTGTAGGCACTTTTGGATACTGACTTCTTGCTATGGTCAAAGCTATTTGACTTGAGTGATTGTCATCATTCTCAGCCCACAGCGAACAGGTTACATTCATTTAAGAAATGGTGTGTGTATTAAGATGGTCTATCTATAAAGTCATTCACAAACTGTTTCAATAAACAATGGTTCTGCTTGGAGCGTGCCACAGACATTAGGTGAAGGTAAGAATCCGATTCATTGGCTGTGGTGATTTTGAAAAGCATTCATCTCAGAGAAAGAATAACTTATAAAGTCCTCTTCTTCAAACTTGGTACAATAGCTACCAACATCAAGCAAAGCATTCAGTCTCACTCTTTGTTATTCTTTTACAAACGACCTCCCAAGTTAATTGTTTATGTTTCTTTTGGCTGTATAAACTTTTGCAATATGTAAGCTGTTCTGAAAACCACAGTATAGTGTGAAATAAACAATACTACTAATAGAGAGGCTGAGATAGGAGAAGCATGATTTCAAGACCATTATGTGGAACCCAGCAAGACACTGTCATGTACAAACAAGCAGAAAGTGTATATGGATTGTACAATATTGGGCCTATTTCTCCAATTACCAAATTAGAGATACACTTGATGACAGCCAACAAATTTCTAATTCCTCATATTTTTGGATTTCAATCGATTAGGATATTTTGGTGATATTAATTTTCATATTAGGACATTAAGAAAAAATAATTGTTACTTCCTGTTATTTTTATTCTTACAGGTGGAATTATGTTTGTTGAAAGATTATTTTCTTGGTTCTTCTAGAGTGTAGTTTTATTCCTTATGTTGGTGTTTTCCATCTATTATCCTTTGTAAGGCTGGATTTATGGAAAGATACTGTGTAAATTTCATTTTGTCATGGAATATCTTGTTTTCTCCATTTATAGTAACTGAGAGTTTTGCTAGGTATAGTAGCCTGGGCTGGCATTTGTGTTCTCTTAGGGTCTGTATGACATCTGCCCAGGATCTTCTAGCTTTCATAGTCTCTGGTGAGAAGTCTGGTGTAATTCTGATAGGCCTGCCTTTATATGTTACTTGATCATTTCCCCTTACTGCTTTTAAAATTCGTTCTTTGTTTAATGCATTTGATGTTTTGATTATTATGTGATGGGAGGAGTTTCTTTTCTGGTCCAGTCTATTTGGAGTTCTGTAGGCTTCTTGTATGTTCATGGGTATCTCTTTCTTTAGGTTAAGGAAGTTTTCTTTTATAATTTTGTTGAAGATGTTTATTGGCCCTTTAAGTTGGGAGTCTTCACTCTCTTCTATACCTATTATCCTTAGGTTTGGTCTTCTCAGTGCGTCCTGGATTTCCTGGATGTTTTGGGTTAGGAGGTTTTTGCTTTTGGCATTTTCTTTGACTGTTGTGTCAATGTTTTCTATGGTGTCTTCTTCTTCTTTTTTTTTTTTTAAAGGTTTTTTTTTTAGAGATTTATTTTATTTCACTTTTATGTGTATGAGTACACTGTGGCTGTACAGATGACTGTGAGCCATCATGCACGTGGCTGCTGTTGAACTCAGGACCTCTGCGGGCCCAGCTAGCTCCGGCCCACTCCATCTGGCGTAATTTTCTGCAGCTGTCTTTAGACGCACCAGAAGAGGGCGTCAGATCTCATTACGGGTGGTTGTGAGCCACCATGTGGTTGCTGGGATCCGAACTCAGGACCTTAGGAAGAGCAATCAATGCTCTTACCCACTGAGCCATCTCGCCAGCCCTCTATGGTGTCTTCTACCCCTGAGATTCTCTCTTCTATCTCTTGCATTCTGTTGGTGATGTTTGCATCTAGGACTCCTGATTACTTTCCTAGGTTTTCTATCTCCTGGGTTGTCTCTCTTTCTGATTTCTTTATTGTTTCTATTTCAATTTTTAGATACTGGATGGTTTTGCTCATTTCCTTCACCTGTTTGATTGTGTTTTCCTGTAGTTCTTTAATGGATTTTCATGTTTCCTTTTTAAGGGTTTCTAGCTGTTTCTCCTGTATTTCTTTGAGGGAGTTATTTATGTCTTTCTTAAAGTCCTGTATCATCATCATGAAAAGTGATTTTAAATCTGATTCTTCCTTTTCTGGTGTGATGGTGTGTCCAGGGCTTGCTATGGTGGGAGAATTGGGTTCTGATGATGTCAAGTGAGCCTGGTTTCTGTTGCTTATGTTCTTATGCTTACCTCCTGCCATCTGGTTATCTCTAGTGCTACCTGCCCTGACTAAATCTCACTGGGACCTGTCCTACCTGTGATCCTGGTTGTGTCAGAACTCCTCAGAATCAAGCTGTCTCTGTCATCCTATGATTCTGGGATCCTGTGATCCTGGGCCCATTAGAGTGCCCTGGAGTGGAGCTTCCTCTGGGTGTTGTGGGACTGGCTGAAAAATTTGCACCCAAGGTCTGCTTACAGCATCAGCCCAGACTGACTGGAAGGAATGAGTGTCACTGGGCTGGCGGAGTTCCTCTGTGCCTGAGTCCTGCTGGTCCCAGTTACTCCCTGTGTTGGGACAGATATTGTATCCTCTTCACCTCTGTTCCTCTGATCCTGGGCTTGTATTTTTTGTTTTGTTTTGTTTTGTTTTGTTTGAGACAGGGTTTCTCTGTGTAGCCCTGGCTGTTCTGGAACTCACTCTGTAGACCAGGCTGGCCTCGAACTCAGAAATCCGCCTGCCTCTGCCTCCCAAGTGCTGGGATTAAAGTAGTGCACCACTGCCGCCTGGCTGATCCTGGGCTTGTTAGAGAGTGCCTGGGAGTGCAAGGTCAGATGGTTTTATCCCAGAAATCTGCCAAGCTTTCAAAATAAACCTAATACCAATACTTTTCAATTATACTACAAAACAGAAACAGAAAGAATATTGCCAAATTCATGTTATGAGCCCACAGATACCCCAATCCCCCAGCCACATGAATATTCAACAACAACAAAGAGAATTACAGGTCAACTTCTCTCATGAACATTGATCCAAAAATACAAACCGAATCCAAGAACACATCAAAAAGATCACCTACCATGATCAAGTAGGTTCATCCCAGAGATTCAGGGATGGTTCAACATATGAAAATCTACCAATGTAACTCACCACATAAACAAACTGAAAGAAAAAAAAAGCATAATCATTTCAGTACATGCTGAAAATCCTTTGAGAAAACCCAACAGCCTTTCATCATAAATGTCTTGTACTTTGGGATATCAATGATATATCTAAACATAATAAAGGCAATTTAAGCAAGCTTCTAGCTCAAATTAAATGGAAAGAAAATCAAAGCAGTTTCACTAAAATCAGGAACAAACCAAGGCTGTGCACTCCCTTCGTATGTATTTAATATAGGACTTGAAGTACTAGCTGGAACAATAAGACAACTGCAGGAACTAAAGCGGTTACAGATTAGAAAGAAAGCAGCCAAATATTGCTATTTGCAGATGATGTGATAGTATGCGCAAGAGACTGTGAAATTTCCACCAGGGAATTCCTACATCTGATGAAAACCTTCAATTTAGTGGTTGGACGCAAGATGAACTTTAAAAAAAGTAGGTCACCCTCCTATACACAAATGACAAACAGGCCGAGGAAGAAATCAAGGAGACAACTTCCTTTACAATAGCCACAACTTATGCAAATTATCTTGGGGTAATTCTAACCAAGCAAGCGAAAGACCTGGATGACAAGAACTGCAAGTCTTTGAAAAAGAAACTGAAGAAGGTGTCAAAAGATAGAAAGATCTCCCATGCTCATGGGTCAGTAGGATTAACATAGTAAAAATGACCATCTTACCAAAAGGAGTCTAAGATTCAATACAATTCCCATTAAAATTCCAACACAAATATTTACAGACCTTAAAGAACAACTTTCAACTTCATATGGAAAAACAAAAATAGATAAATAGGATAGATAAAACAATCTTAGACCTGGCAGTGGTGGCACACGCCTTTAATCCCAGCACTTGGGAGGCAG
>NW_022196895.1:4448428-4450292 GCF_008632895.1 Mastomys coucha | reverse complement strand
AAAAAAAAAAAAAAAAAAAAAAAAAGACCTTAACATAAGTCCAGGTACATTGAACCCAATAGCAGAGAATGGAAGGAATAGCCTTGGTCACACAGGCCCAGGAGACAACGTCCTGAACAGAACACCATTAGCACAGCCACTAAGATCAACAATTAATAATGGGACCTCATGAAACCGAAAGCTTCTGTAAGGTAAAGGATACCATCAATAGGATGAGATGACAACCTACAGAATGGGAAAAGATTTTACAAACGCCACATCTGACAGAGGGCTAATTTCCAAAATATATAAAGAACTCAAGAAGCTAGACATTAACAAAGCAAATAATCCAATTAAAAGTGGCGTACAGATATAAACAGACAATTTTCAATTGAAGAATCTCAAATGGCAGATAAACATTTAAATGTTCAACGTATTTAGCCATTAGAAAAATGCAAATCATAGTAATTCTGAGATTCCATCTTACACCTGTAAGAGTGACTAAGGTCAAAAATACAAGTGACAGCTCATGCTGGCAAAGATGTGGAGCAAGGGGAACACTCGTGCATACTTGTAGAGCCACTTTGGAAACAAATACAGTGGTTTTTGTTTTCAGAAAAATTCAAACTGACCTACCTCAAGACCCAGCTATACCACTCCTGGGCATATAACCAAAAAAAAGGGGGGGGGGGTTCCATCAATCATACCACAAGGACACTTGCTCAACTATGTTCATAGCAGCTTTGTTGTTGATGTTGTTGTTATTGCTGTTGTTTTGTGATATCCAGAAACTGGAAACAACTTAGATGTCTGCTGACTGAAGAATGGATTTTAAAATATGGTACATTTATACAATTAGTCAACTATAAAAAAAACAACATCATGAAATTAGCAGGCAAATGGATGGAACTATAAAAATATTATCCTAAATGAGGTAACCCAGACCATGAAAGATAAACATGGTATGTCTTTGTTTATAAGTAGACATTAGCTCTAAAGTAAAAGACAATCGTACTGCAACCCACAGACCCAGAGATGCTACATAACAAGGCCTCCCTGGATAGGGGAAAGACTGTTGTCTGGTGGGATGGGAACAGAAGGGGTGAGATGGGGGTTGGAGAGAAATGGATGGAGAAGGTACTGGGGAGTGATGTGGAAACCTAATACAGTCAAAATTTATTGGACTCTCTAAGAGTGAGCCTAGCAAAGACTCCTAGTCATGGGGCATACATGGCCTGAACCAGCCATCTTCTATAACCAGTGAGTGTTCCAAGAAATTGACTGGGACACCAATATAGGAACAGATTCCTTTACCGGTCCTGCCTGCAGATGGGCTGGGGTGATGTAGCAGAACTTGTGGGGGTGAACAAGCAATGACTGATCAACTTGAGTCCTATACCATGAGAGGGAGCCCACTGCCTGAATGGCCAGAAAACAGAAGCTGGACAGCCCATAGACCCAGAATATAACCAAAGACTGTAAAAAAAAATCAATAAAATGATTACTAATGATATTCTGCTATACAAGTAGATAGGAGCCTAGTAAAATAGTCATCAGAAAGGTTTCTTCCAGTAGCTAACTGAAACAGATGCAGAGACCCATAGCCAAACGTTAGGTAGAGCTTGGAATCCTGTGGAAGAGGGGGAAGAAAGGAGCCAGAGAAGTCAAGGACAGCACATGAAATACCACTCAGCCTTAACTAGACAGCTAACCTCAGCCCCTAGGAGCTCACACGGAGCCTGCATGGTTCTGATGTAGGCCTTCTGTGTGTCTATTACAGTTGTGTAGCTTGGTCTTCTTGTGAAAGAAGTCGTCTTTGCCTTCTTGCCTCCCCCCCCTCCTCCTCCTCCTCCTCCCTTCTCTTCCTCCTTCTCTTCCCCCCCCT
>NW_022196895.1:4434699-4447842 GCF_008632895.1 Mastomys coucha | reverse complement strand
CTCCTCCTCCTCCTCCTCCTCCTCCTCCTTCCTGACAGTGAGAGTGGGAGCTGTCTGTGACTCTTGCTTGCTTTTGGGAACCTTTTCCTTTTACTGGATTGCCTCGTCCAGTCCAGCCTTCATACTACTGCAGATGCCTAGTGCTATTGTAACTTGATATGCCACATTTGGGAGGCCTGCCCTTTTCTGAAAAGAAGGGAGGGGGAGGCGTATGGGACTATGTGTAGGAGGAGGAAGGTGAGGGGCTGGGAGAGGAGGCAGGAGGGCACTTTGGTTAGGATATTATATATAAGAGAAGAATTAAAAAGTTAGCAATTATAAAAGGAGTATGGTTGATTATAACTACAAGTGTTGTGGTAGGAGTATGAGGAGTTTGATGTAGCCATGGTGTGCTTTTGCAGGACTACTCATGTTTGTTCATTTTTTTCTACCATGTGAGACATGTGGATTGAACTCAGGGCATCTTATTTTGGTTAAGAACCAACTTGCTGGCCCAGCATATGGGTATCTTTGTCTACCCTAAACCTTTTATGAGGATTGAGGGCTCATTCAGATCAAAGAAAACTAGGAGAGCCAAGAATCCCTTGCCTTGTACAATCTCTCCAGGATCCAGGGGGCTGTAGCACTGCCAGCAGCAGTTAGGACAGGGTTGGTGATAGGCCATGATGTCAGTGACCAGGGATCTGCCTTTTCGTTCTTCATTCCTAAGCTTATCCAAACAAAAAGGGAGTAATTCCTAGCAGAGCCAAGTAAAACAAACCACACGTTGCCCATCCTGAAGGTCTGACCCACTGGGAACCTTGCCAGACTTCATCTGTTTAGAAGTCCTGTGTGACCATAGAACTCACATGCATGCACACACGCAGATGCACACACATATGCATGCACGCACACATGCACACACGTACAAACACATGCAGAATACTGACTCCCAGGCAGCTAGGCCAAGAGTGTTAAAGCTCTGAAGCAAGGGACAACCTGAGGAGAAAAGCCTAGCCTTAGAGAATTTCTAGAAGGGAGAACTGTATTTAAGGAAAATAATCAGTCTTTAACTGGATAGTTACTGGGCAATGAATGATGCATGTTTACTGGTATTGAGAGGGCAGGGCCCACATGGAAAAAGATGTCCTTTGCTGGTACTCCGGGGTCTAATACAGAGAACCATAGCAGTGGTTTCCTTCTTAAAGCTATCAGGTGGAGTATATAGCTAGGTTAATCAAATAAGCGGCTCTAGTCTCTGCTTGGAACTAAGCTGGAAGCTGGAAGACATTACAAACACAGGCCTGGCTGGTGATTTTCATTGAACAGCTCTAAGCTGTATGTTCATTGACATCCTTTGTGCTTAATGATTGGCCTGAACTAAACTAGTTGATTCACTGTAAACAGTGATGCTGAGAAAGATCTAGAATGGGAGAGTACAAACAGCATGATTCCAAAGACATACGGGGACAGGCTGAATTCTGCAGGTGAGTAACTAGCTAAATACTCAGTACAGTTTTGGCAATCAGTCAGTTAACCCCAGAAGATCCAGAACCTCCTCTATGAGTCAGGCCTGTTCACTGTCTCCTGTCCTCTCTCCAGTTTGTAGTACTCTTCTAGGTCATTGGTTGTGAAAAGCAGGTCTATAAATTCTACTTACCTGTGATGATAGAGGAGAAAGCATGACTTAAGCAAAGGGTTGGCAAATGTTTGTGCCCAGGGACAAACTTTCCTCCTGATGGGGAGCCAAGTCTCCTAAGGGAATAAAAGCGCCATTTTGGAATTAGGCGATTTCTGGTGTTGACTAGTATCCACGAAGGCCTTTCTAGCCAGTCCCTCTGACTGCTCCATAGAGAGGGGAAATGAGCCAGTGCAGCTCAGTGTCCAAGAAGCCATTGGCCTCCAAGCAGGAAAAGGAATAGGATAGGACTGAGAAGCGAGGCCCAGGCAGGCAGGGCAAGCAACCTCCAAAGGAGCCCCGTGAAGTGCCAACACTGAGGAGACCAGAGGACTAAAAGGGAGCGAAGATAAAGGTGTTGCCAAAACATGGAAAACTGCCCAAGCTTCAGGGAAGAAACCACGCGGCAGACCTAAATCATGGAGGAGAAAAATGAGAGCATCTCCCAGGGGTCCTCAGAGAAGGAGCGAGGACCACACATAGTGCCACATTCTCCTTGGCTATCAAGGGCCCATCTCATTCTGACAAGCCCCAGTTGGCTGACCTGGCAGCAGCAGGTGTGATCAGTGCAGAGAATGTTTAGATGCCAGCATGCCCCCAGCAAATTGTCACCGAGTACATTTCACAGACACTGTTGCCTCACCTTACCTAGATCCTGCACTAGGTTGGCTAAGCCCCTTGGACTACAGAAAGTGGGACAAATCTTGGCCCCACCCATCTTGCCCTCACCTAGGACCTGATGAAATGACGGATGGAACTTTCCACCTATCTCCAGGGTTAGAAACTATTCTCCAGCCTCCACCTAGAGTAGCTATAGCATTAACTTGCCTCCACTGCTTTGACATCCAGCGGGGCATCAGTGAGGATCTAGCCTGGCCCCTCCTCCTCTTGCTCCTTTCTGCCCCTAAAGGTTTGGGTTCCATCTTTTTCCTCTGGGCAGTTGTGCTGATCTTTTTGTTTAATTTTCATTCTTCGACACCCACCATTGTAGCTTCTCCTGGTGCCAAACCTTCATCTTTTCCAAGGCACGCCAGAGATAAGGAAGGCTGGTGTGCAGACTTGCTACTGACTACCCCAACCCAGGGAAAGATGGGGCCTTGCCCCTGGATGCCGCAGCAGAGAGGAGGTGCACTTTGATGAGAAAGAGATATAGGGATGATCTTCTCCCTTTGCTCTGTGATGGGGGTGGCTGTTATTTGTCCCAGACTGGGGATCCCCCTTTGGTTTCCTATTTGCAGTTACATGAATAAAAACAAACAGGCTTTTCTGGAGAAAAAAATTAAAAGTAGCCATTGCAGCCAGTTCATCCCCCCTAGGTGAGTCCAACTCTTACACCTAGCTAACCTAGGGAGAGCAAATATGTCCAATTGCCATGCCACAAAATTATGAGGAAAGAATTGGTCATTGCTTTAAGCAGCTACATATTGGAGGTGATTTTTTATACAATGAACATGACACCATTACTCAAGAATAGATAGCAAAATTTCATTGTACAAACAGAAAATTTTATCATGAATTCTAGCACATACACATCATATGGGGGTTGCTATGATTTCAATGTGTCCCCTAAGAGACACAAGTTGGAAGCTTAATCATCAGTGGGACAGCATTGGGAAATACAGTCTAATAGGAAGGGTTTGTGAATGGGCTAGTTCCTGCTTGGGAAAAGCCTGAGTGGCAAGCTTACTGTCCTTCACTGTATTAGTCCTTCCAGCAAGGGCTAACAGAGCAAGAAGACCCTTAGGAGATGCTGGCCACAATCTTCAGAGTCACAAGCCAGTAAGTTACTGTTCATATTAAGTTGCCCAGATCTAGTCTGTTATATTTTTTTAGAGTGCTACATAATGGACCAGAGTGATTTTTTGGAAGACTAAAATCCGTGTAATATCTTTCTTTTTATATGAATTCATTGTTTTAAAACCAGAATTAAAATATGACATGTAAATACAGTCAAGCAGCCCTTAAAGACATATTTTCAACAACTAAACCCAAGGAGCAATAACCATTGTGTCTAGGTCCTGATCCTGGTCCCGGCATCTGTGAATGAACTCTTCTTGGAGCATATTCTGCTCATCATGTTACCTGCTTGTCTATCTGCTCTACTTTTGTCCTACAACAACAGAGCTGAGGAACTGAGACACAGACCATGAGAATACATGGAATGAAATACTTACAATCATCCCTTCACAGAAAATGTTCTCAGCTCCTGTTCCATACATAGTTGCAATACTATACTAAGTCACCTAGAGTGGTCCATTCTTACCATCACCATACATAGTTGCAATCTTATACTAAGTCACCTACTGTGGTCCATTCTTACCATCACCACCACTACTGTAGCCCACAGATGCAAGAGGAAAGAAACTTTCTCTTCTTTTAGGGATTTATTTAGTTTTATTTTATGTGCATGAGTATTCTTTTTCTGTAAGTGTTCTGCATGCATGCAGTGCTCAAAATGCCAGAAGATGGTGTCACATACCCTAGAACTAGAGTTTCAGGCATTTGTGAATCCAGGTTCCCTACAAAGGTAGCAAGTGCTCTTAGTTGACAAGCCTTCTCTTAGTCCCCAGTAACTCTCTTGATGAAAGAGTAGATATCTAAACCTGTGTGTGTGAGTGTGTGTGCGTGTACCTGTGTGCATGTGTGTATACATGTGTGCAAATATATAGAGGTCAGAGGACAACTTGAGTTGAGAGGACAACTCAGTTCTTTCTTTCTACCATGTACAACTCTGGGGATTGAACTCAGGTCATCAGAATTGGTAGCAAGCACCTCTACCCTCTGATACATCTTGTAAGCTCCCTTGTTTTGTGTCTTCTTTAAAATCCTTTTTCCCCATCTGAAACCTCCATCCCTAGGCTTGGCTCTACTTTCTTAGCTACTGAAAAATTACTTAAGATATTAAACACCATGTTTGCCATTGTTTGAACTGTGTGTTTAGTAGTAGCCTGGTGACTTTATTTAAAGTCCCAAATTCGTGCAAGTAAGCCCATATACCTCCAAGTTGCCTATTTGGATGGCACATACCAATGAGAAGAATGAACTTTAAGGAAAATATCAGAATCCTATTCAATAAAGGTCTTCAGAAATGAAGAAAAACATAGTCACATTACTTTATAATAACGAATGCCAGGCATCCTGTTTGGATGTGTGTAATTCTACATGTAAAGTATCTTGGACCTCAGAGATGGCTCAGCCTTTAAGAATGAGAACCAGCTCTAGTTCAGAACCTGACTTCGGTTTCCAGCATCCATGGTGGTTCGTGGCTGCTTATAATTCCAGCTCTGGGAAGACTCAAAATCCTAACCTCTGTTGTGCAACCGAACTAACATACCCTTTATTTAAATAATAATAATAGCAGTAATAATATCAATAAACCTTACAAATGGAGTGTCTTCTTAGGCAGGCAGTAAGTTTACAAACATTACATATGAGAAAATATAGGTAGTTTTAAGAAGGACAAGCCTAGGAGAACACAGACCCAAGATCTGGAGAATAGGTAATTGTGAATACAATGAAAGTCAGAACACTAAATTTTGTCTCAGAACTGTGTAAGCATGGGTGTGTAAGCACTGTGTGTGTGTGTGTGTGTGTGTGTGTGTGTATGCAAATCTGTTTCTACCACGAAGTTTCCAACATTGTCACTCTTATACAGCTTCAAGATGATGCACCTAAATACCAGATTTGTGGAGTTGATTCTGTTCTGCTTATGCAGATTTTCCATCTTTCTTTGAGACTTCCCTGTGTCTCTGTATCTGTGTGTCTGTCCCACTCTCCCTACTCTCTCACACATGCATACACGCAGAGTATGTGGCTGTCTGTCTGTATGCTTGTTTGTATGTCTGTCTGTCTCTGTTTGCCTCCTTTTACCCCTAATCTCTCTTCCTGAAATTGTATTATTTCTGTACTATAAGCATCTTAATTTATGACTCTTACTTCTTATCTTTGATAAAATAGAAAATTCTATTTGAGCTATTTCCCTGACTAGCTTTCAACTTTTTTTAGTGTAATTTTATTTTTAAAAAATCTTCCTTCCTTTTCCCCCCACTTTTAATTGATATATATTTACTATAGGTAACACTGGTTTGGGTTCTCTCTCTCTTTTTTTTTTTTTTTTGGAATTTAGACACATTCTTTTTTTTTTTTTTTTTTTTTTTTTTTTCAAGACAGGGTTTCTCTGTATAGCCCTGACTGTCCTGGAACTCACTCTGTAGACCAGACTGGCCTCGAACTCAGAAATCCGCCTGCCTCTGCCTCCCAAGTGCTGGGATTAAAGACATGAGCCACCACCGCCCGGTTAGACACGTTCTTTGTTTCTTTTTTTCTTTTTTAAAATTGGATATTTTATTTATTTACATTTCAAGTGTTATCCCCTTTCCTGATTTCCCCTCCAGAAACCTCCTGTCACATTCTCCCTCACCCTATCCCACCCACCCACTCCCATCTCACAGCCCTGACATTCCCTTACACTGAGTCATCGAGCCTTCACAGGACCAAAGGCCTTTCCTCCCATTGATGTCCAACAAGGCTATACTCTGAAACATATGCAGCTGGAGCCATGGGTTCCTCCATGTGTACTCTTTGGTTGGTGGTTTAGTCCCTGAAAGCTCGGGGGGGTGGTTGGTTGGTTGATATTGTTGGTCTTCCTATGGGTTGCGAATCCCTTCAGCTCCTTCAGTCTTTTCTCTAACTCCTCAGTTGGGGACCCTGAGCTCAGTCCAATGGTTGGCTGTGGGGCAGTGAGCAGTTCTGACAGCCGGAGTCCAGTAGAGCAGAGCTACCTCTGAACCCCGGAGACCCACTGAGCGAAGTAATTTGCTCACGAGGGATAGTAGGCGTTTGGTGAATTGCTCCTGAGACCAATGGCTCAGATTTCAGCCCAGACCCCTCACAGCTGCCCCTGCAGGAGATGTGTGCTCTATCAGGCAGACACTGCCTCAAACTCCCAGCATTCTAGCTGGACCTTACACACAGTCATCTGACTACAAGACAGGCATGCCACACCCCATACAATAAAAGGGGTGGTTTGCCCCCTCCTCTCTCTTGTTCTCTTAGTCTCCTACTCCTCTCTCACCCTTACCCTTCCTCTCTAACTCTTACCCTCTTACTCTCTCTCTCCTCTCTGCTCTTTGTTCTTTTCTCTGCCTTTCTCCTTCTTCTTTTTTCTCTCTCTCTCCTTCCTCTCCTTTCTTTCTCTCTACTCAACCAGCATATTTCTTCTTCCTACAATAAAACAACTAATTCATACATTGCTTCCTTTTTAATTAAGGTGCCATGAAGCAAACAGGCCAGCCCTGGAGCAGAGAAAGACCCGGGCCTCAACACCAGGCCCCCTGCCACCAGGGAGAGAGAGACCAGCCCAGGCCCCCCTGTTTTGGGACAACAGTTGGCTGTAAGCATCTGCCTGTGTTTCTCAGGCTATGGCAGAACCTCTCAAGAGAAAGCTATATCAGGCTCCTGTCAGCAAGCACTTCTTGGCATCTGCAATAGTGTTTGGGTTTGGTGTCTGTATGGGGGATGGATCCCCATGTGGGGCAGTCTCTGGATGGCCCTTCCTTCAGTCTCTGCTCTACACATTGTCTCCATATTTCCTCCCTTGATTATGAAGCATCCACTCTTCAGTCTTCCTTGTTCTTGAGCTTCATGTGGTCTGTGAATTGTATTTTGGGTATTCTGAGCTTTTGGGCTAGTATCCACTTATCATTGAGTGTATGCCATGTGTATTCTTTTATGACTGGGTTACTTTGTTCAGGATATTTTCTAATTACATCCATTTGCCTAAGAATTTCATGAAGTCATTGTTTATAATAGCTGAGTAGTACTCCATTATGTAAATATACCACATTTTCTGTATCCATTTCTCTGTTGAAGGATATCTGGGTGCTTTCTAGCTTCTGGTTGTTATAAATAAGGCTTCTATGAACATAGTGGAGCATGTGTCCTTGTTATATGTTGGAGAATCTTTTGGGTATAAGCCGAGGAGTGGTATAGATGGATCCTCCCGTAGCACTATGTCCATTTTTCTGAGGAACCACCAGAATAATTTCCAGAGAGGTTGTACTAGCTTGCAATTTGTCTTTGTCAGGGTTTCTATTCCTGCACAAACATCATGACCAAGAAGCAAGTTGGGGAGGAAAGGGTTTACTCAACTTATACTTTCACATTGCTGTTCATCACTAAAGGAAGTCAAGTCTGGAACTGATGCAGGTCAGGAAGCAGAAGCTGATGCAGAGGCCATGGAGAGATGTTCCTTACTGGCTTGCTTCCCCTGGATTGCTCACCTTGCTCTTTTATAGAAGCCAAGACTACCAGCTCAGGGATGGCACCACCCACAATGGGCCCTCCCCACTTGATCACCAACCAAGAAAATGCCCCACAACTGAATCTCATGAAGGCACTTCCCCAACTGAACCTCCTTTCTGTGTGATAACTCCAGCCTGTGTCAAGTTGACACACAAAACCAGCCAGTACACAATCCCACCAGCAAGAAAGGAGTGTTCCTCTTTCCCCCTATCCTCACTAGCATCTGTTGTCATCTGAGTCTTTGATCTTAGCCATTCTGATTGGTGTGAGGTAGAATCTCAGGGTTGTGTTGATTTGCATTTCCCTGATGATTAAGGATGTTTAACATATTTTAGGTGCCTTGGGAGGCAGAGACAGGCGGATTTCTGAGTTTGAGGCCAGCCTGGTCTACAGAGTGAGTTCCAGGACAGCCAGGGCTATACAGAGAAACTCTGTCTCAAAAAAACAAAACAAAACAAAACAAAACAAAACAAAACAAAACAAAACAAAAAAACCCCAAAACCCAAACATTTTAGTTGCTTCTCAGCCATTTTGGTATTCTTAAGTTGAGAAGTCTTTGTTTGGCTCTGTACCCCATCTTTAATGGGGTTATTTGACTCTCTGGAGCCTAACTTCTTGAGTCCTTTGTATATATTGGATATTAGCCCTCTGTCAGATACAGGATTGGTAAAGATTTTTGTCCAATGTGTTGGTTGTTGTTTTGTCCTATTGACAGTGTCCTTTGCCTTACAGAAGCTTTGCAATTTTATGAGGTCCCGTTTGTTGATTGTTGATCTTACAGCATAAACCATTGGTGTTCTGCTCAGGAAAATTTCCCCTGTACCCATATGTTCTAGGTTCTTCCCCACTTTCTCCTCTATTAGTTTCAGCGTATCTGGTTTTATGTGGAGATCCTTGATCCACTTGGACTTGAGCTTTGTCCAAGGAGATAAGAATGGATCGAACTGCATTCTTCTACATGCTGACCTCCAGTTGAACCAGCACCATTTGTTGAAAATGATGTCTTTTTTTCCATTGGATAGTTTTAGCTCCTCTGTCAAAAATCAAGTGACAATTGATGTGTAGGTTCATTTCTGGGTCTTCAATTCTATTCCACTGATCAACACGTGTCTCTCTCTGTACTAATACCATGCAGTTTTTATCACTATTGCTCTGTAATACAGCATGAGGTCAGGGATGGTGATTCCTCCAGAAGTTCTTTTATTGTTGAAAATAGTTTTTGCCGTCCTGGGTTTTTTGTTATTCCAAGTGAATTTGCAAATTGCTCTTTCTAACTCTGTGAAGAATTGAGTTAGAATTTTGATGGGGATTGCATTGTACATTGCTTGTAGCAAGATGGCCATTATTACTATATTAATCTGACAATTCATGAGCATGGGACATCTTTCCCTCTTCTGAGATCTTCTTCAGAGACTTGAAGTTCTTGTCATAGAGATCTTTACCTTGTTTGGGTAGAATCACATCAAGGTATTTTGTATTATTTGTGACTATTGTGAAGAGTGGTGTTTCCCTAATTTCTTTCTCAGCCTGTTTATCCTTTGAGTAGAGGAAGGCTACTTATTTGAGTTAATTTTATATCCAACCACATTGCTGAAGTTGTTTATCAGGTTGAGGAGTTGTCGGGTGGAATTTTGGGGCCATTTAAGTATACTATGATATCATCTGCAAGTAGTGATATTTTTGACTTCTTCCTTTCCAATTTGTATCCCTTTGACCTCCTTTTGTTGTCTAACTGCTCTGGCTAGGACTATATTGAATAAGTTGGTAGAGAGTGGGCAGCATTGTATAGTTCCTGATTTTAGTGAAATTGTTTCAAGTTACACTTCATTTAGTTTGATGTTGGCTACTGGTTTGATGTATATTGCTTTTACTATGTTTAAGTATGGGCCTTGAATTCCTGATCTTTCCAAGACTTTTAACATGAAGGGATGTTGAATATAGTCAAATGCTTTCTCAGCATCTAATGAAATGATCATTTGGCGCTTTTCTTTGAGTTTGTTTATATAGTGGATTATGTTGATGGATTTCTGTATATTGAACCATTTCTGCATCCCTGGGATGAAGTCTACTTGATCATGATGGATAATCATTTTGATGTGTTCTTGGATTCGGTTTGTGAGAATTATATTGAGTATTTTTGCATTGATATTCATAAGTTAAATTGGTCTGAAGTTCTTCTCTTTTTTTGTTGGGTCTTTGTGTGGTTTAGGTATGAGCATAATTGTGGCTTCATAGAACAAATTGGGTAGTGTTCTGTCTCAATTATGTGGAAGTGTAATTCTTTGAAGGTCTGATAGAATTCTGCACTAAACCTATCGGGTCCTGGGCTTTTTTGTTTGGGAGACTTTTAATGACTGCTTCTACTTCTTTAGGAGTTATGGGACTATTTAGATGGTTTATCTGATCCTGGTTTAAGTTTGGTACCTGTTATCTGTCTAGAAAATTGTCCATTTCATCCAGATTTTCCAGTTTTGTTGAGTATAGGCTTTTGTATTTTAGATTTCCTCAGTTTCTGTTATTTCTCCCTTTTCAGTTCTGATTTTGTTAATTTTGATACTGTCTCTGTGCCCTCTGGTTAGTCTGGCTAAGGGTTTCTCTAGCTTGTTGATTTTCTCAAAGACCCAGCTCATGATTTTGTTGATTCTTTGTATAGGTCATTTTGTTTCTACTTGGTTTATTTCAGCCCTGAGTTTGATTATGTCCTGCCATCTACTCCTCTTGGGTGTATTTGGTTCTTTTTGTTCTAGAGTTTTCAGGTGTGCTATTAAGCTGGTAGTGTATGCTTTCTCCAGTTTCGTTTTGGAGGCATTCACAGCTGAGTTTTCCTCTTAGCACTACTTTCATTGTATCTCATAAGTTTGGGGATGTTGTGCCTTCATTTTCATTATCTTTTAAGAAGTCTTTAATTTTTTTCTTTATTTCCTCCTTGACCAAGTTATCATTGAGTAGAGTGTTGTTCAGCTTCCATGTGTATGTGGGCTTTCTGTTGTTTTGTTATTGAAGATCAGCATTAGTCTGTGGTGATCTGATAGCATGCATGGGATTATTTCAATCTTCTTGTATCTGTTGAGGCCTGTTATGTGACCAATTATATGGTCAGTTTTGGAGAAGGTACCATGGGGTGCTGGGAAGAAGATATGTTGTTTTGCTTTAGTATAAAATGTTGATAGATAACTGTCAAATCCACTTAGTTCATAACTTCTGTTAGTTTCACTATGTCTCTGTTTAGTTTCTGTTACCATGATCTGTCCATTGATGATAGTGTGGTGTTGAATTTTCCCAGTATTATTGTGTGACGTGCAATGTGTGCTTCGAGTTTAAGTAAAGTTTCTTTTATGAATTTGGATGCCCTTGCATTTGGAGCATAGATGTTCAGAATTGAGAGTTCATCTTGGTAGATTTTTCCTTTGATGAGTATGAAGTGTCCTTCCTTATCTTTTTGATAATTTTTGGTTGAGTCAATTTTATTAGATATAAGAATGGCAACTCCAGCTTGTTTCATTGGACCATTTGCTTGGAATTTTTTTTCCAGACTTTTACTTTGAAGTAGTGTCCATCTTTGTCACTGAAGTGTATTTCCTGTATGTAGCAAAATGCTGGGTCCTGTTTACATATCCAGTCTGTTAGTCTATATCTTTTTATTGGGGAATTGAATCCATTGATGTTGAGATATTAAGAAAAGGTGCAGCCGGGCGGTGGTGGCGCACGCCTTTAATCCCAGCACTTGGGAGGCAGAGGCAGGCGGATTTCTGAGTTCGAGGCCAGCCTGGTCTACAGAGTGAGTTCCAGGACAGCCAGGGCTGCACAGAGAAACCCTGTCTCGAAAAACCAAAAAAAAAAAAAAAAAAAAAAAAAAAAAAAAAAAAAAAAAAAAAAAAAAGAAAAGGTGGTTGTTACTTCCTGTTATTTTTGTTGTTAGATGTGGAATCATGTGTGTGTGGTTATCTTGTTTAGGGTTTATTGAAAGAAGAGTACTTTTTTGCTTTTTTCTAGGGTGTAATTTCCCTCCTTGTATTGGAGTTTTTCATCTATTATCCTTTGTAGGGCTGGATTTGTGGAAAGATATTGTGTAAATTTGGTTTTGTCATGGAATATCTTGGTTTTCCATCTATGATAATTGAAAGTTTTACTGAGTATAGTAGCCTGGGCTGACATTTGTGTTCTCTTAGGGTCTGTATGACATCTGTCCAGGATCTTCTGTCTTTTATAGTCTCTGGTGAAAAGTCTGGTGTAATTCTGATAGGTTTGCCTTTATATGTTACTTAACATTTTTCCCTTACTGTTTTTAATATTCTTTGTTTTGTGCATTTGGTGTTTTGATTATATATATATGATGGGAGGAATTTCTTTTCTGGTTCAGTCTATTTAGAGTTCTGTAGGCTTCTTGTACGTTCATGGGCATCACTTTCTTTAAGTTAGGGAAGTTTTCTTCTATAATTTTGTTGAAGATTTCTTTCTTTCTTTCTCTCTCTTTCTTTCTTTCTTTCTTTCTTTTTTAAAGATTTATTTATTATATGTAATTACACTGTAGCTATCTTCAGACACCCCAGAAGAGGGCGTCATATCTCATTACGGATGGTTGTGAGTCACCATGTGGTTGCTAGGATTTGAACTCATGATCTTTGGAAAAACAGTCAGTGTTCCTATCTGCTGAGACATCTCCCCAGCCTCTAGCTGGCCCTTTAAGTTGGGAATCTTTGCTCTCTTCTATACCTATTATTCTTAGGTTTGGTCTTCTCATTATGTCCTAGATTTCCTGGATGTTTGGGGTTAGGATCTTTTTGCATTTTCCACTTTCTTTGACTGTTGTGTCAATGTTGGGGCAGGTTTGGAAAAGATGGCTGGGTGGTTAAGAGCACTAGCCACTTTTCCATGTGTCTGTACTTCAGTTCTTAGCACCCACATAGAGGCTCATAACCACCTAACTCCAGTATCAGAGGATCTGATGCCCCCCTCTGGCTTCTCCAAAAACTTCATGAACATGGCCAATAGACATAACATTCAGGCAAAATATCCATACATGTAAAATAAAATAATTTTTAAGTTAAAAAAATAAAAAACATGTGGGAATAGAGATGAAATGCCAAGTTATGCAGAATTAAACTTCAATATAAGTTTATTTCTTTTTTTTTTCATTTTTTTTTAATTTTAGATATTTTCTTTATTTACATGCGAATTTCTCC
>NW_022196895.1:4429204-4434006 GCF_008632895.1 Mastomys coucha | reverse complement strand
ACTGAAGGCAGTCTACCCAATTCGTTCTATGAAGCCACTATTACTCTCATACCTAAACCACACAAAGTTTATTTCTAATAATATATTTAATAATATGATGTAATTATATAAACATACATAAGTTTAATTTTTTGAAGGCTTTTTTTTTCTTTTTCTTTTTTGTTTTTCGAGACAGGGTTTCTCTGTGTAGCCCTGGCTGTCCTGGAACTCACTCTGTAGATCAGGCTGGTCTCGAACTCAGCAATCTGCCTGCCTCTGCCTCCCAAGTGCTAGGATTATATAAGTTTAATTTTTAAGTAGTAACTGTTAGCATTTCTTCAAGGCTCTGCCCCACAGTTACCTGGTAACAGCAAGGTATTCCTGATTCACTATCAAAGGGGATGTTTGCCCCCCTCCTCACTCTCTTCCTTCCTCTCTTTTCTCTTGCTCTTCTTAGTCCCTTCCTCTCTTCCCTTTCTGTCCCTTCTCTCCCCATTCCCCTCCTCCCTCTCTCTCCATGTATTCATTCTCTACTCTTCCTCCCTCCTCTGCCTTTTTTGTTTCTACTACCTCCTCAACTCCCCTCCCCATGCCTTAAATAAACTCTGTTCTATACTATACAGTGTCTGGTACCTCAGGGGAAAGAGATGCCTCAGCATGGTCCTGCAGAGGTACCCCCTACCCCTACACCATACTGTGCCTCTACCAAACATATCTATGGCTACTATTAAGAACTATTAGGAAGCTCAACAGAGCATGCATATTTGGACTTTATTGCCTAAGATTTTATTTAAAACTTGAGGATCCTCATCAGAGGATTGCCAAACAACTGCTCTTCAAAGTTTGGTAAACCTATATTAATGATTTCTGTTTTTTACATTCATGCTTCAAGGTTTTGGCAAGTGTATTTGTATGTGTATGCTCATATGTGCATATGTGCAATGTTCTGTTTTGATGAGCTGGGTGCCAAGAAGCAAATGGCTAATCCAATTTCACACTAAGCATTGTGAGATGAAATGCCTTGGTGGAAATTAATCCCAAACCGTATTCCTGTGTGGATCAGATCACTGGGAAATGAATGGATGTATAGAGGACAGTGCAAGAAGCTGTGTGGTGTGAGACTCAAGGACCACAAGAGGATGCACAGGAAGTCATCAATGAAGACACTAAGCTTTCCTGGTAAGGCAGTTTATGTGGGTCACCATCTGGTCTGTTGGAATGAGAAGGTAAAGAGTGTTTCATGATGCAGCAAGAAAGGTGGTAGTTATATCTAGTACCTCTTAACTGAGCTAAGACAGAGTTAAAAATGGGCAAACTTTAGTAAGACTCCTTATCATTCCTGACAAATAGAATTTACTAACAAATGATCTTAAAAACAGTTAGCTATAAAATACATATTAGACACATAACTTTATTAAGCAAATAATAAATTTATTTATTTAATAGGCATGAATGTTTCTAGTATGTATACATGTTGAATACATGCATGCCTTTTCTGAGGCAGGCAACGTTGAAACTGGGTTCCAGGCACTTGGGAGCCTTCATGTAGGGGATTATAATTGAATGCTGGGTCCTTTGCAAAAACAGTAAATGCTCTCAACCCCTGAGCCATCTCTCCTGCCACACTTGTAACATCTTAATAATGTTAATAAATTGAGAACCCCCTAGAGGCATGCTAGCTGGAAGGTGCCTGAACGTACTCAGCTTCATCCATATTGTGGGTGGGGCAGTGATCACCAGCAGTGGAATGGGCAGAGTTATATTAACAGGCTTGCAAAAAGTCCTTCTACAATGACTATAATGAATTAAAAAAAATACACCCAAGAAAACATCATGTAACCTGGAGTCTAGGAACCATTCCCAGCCTTGTACCACAGACTCCTTGATACTCAAGCACAAGGCAGCTAAATCTAAACTGAAATAAAAGTCTGGGAGTGGATCCACAACTCCCTTTTGGACCGAGCTATAACATGTAGTGGTAAGAGGCTGAATTTCCCAAAACCCTATTTATACTTTTTTGTTATAGTGATGGGAAATAGATGCCTGAGGTGGCAGGAACAATATCTGGATCATTCGATGTGAAGCCCTTTCCTCAACTGTGAAGCCAACATCAGCTCAAGGCCACAGTGATGGGAAAGAGCCAGAAATATGCTTCCAGTGGCTCTGGGTTCTGCAGGCCCAGCAGCTGCTGACAAAGCGAATGGAGGAAAGCACAGTGCTCAGGCCTTCTGACCTGGCTCAGCCATCTCTAATGCTATCTGATCAGCCAGAGAAGAGGAGACAAACCCAGACCCACCCCACCACCTACCACAGGACAGGGTGGGTCCTCCATGCATAGCACTGATCTCTAGTCAAAGGTTCCAGAAATTTAAAAATAAAATTAATGTAACTGAGTCTCCTGCTCTACCTATCCACAAAGCCTCCGGGGTTCTGTTCTGATTGCTTCATTATCACCAAATATAAAGGATGCCGTTCCAAGTCATAGCATGTATACCATGGGGACGGTGAGCCTCACACTCGTGCAGACAGCCAGCAGCAAAAGAGACCACATATCCAAAATGGCTACTGCTTTAAATGGATAACCAAGAAAGGTAGCTTGTTGCGTGTGAAATGATTCTGCCTCCTTTCTATCTTGTCCCCAGAAGACGGCAGAAGACAAAGTAACATAAAACAAAACATAGAAAAGTCGGAAAAAGATTTCAGGCAATTTTACACTTAAGAAAAAGTTTTTTTTTAAAAAAAAAAAAGAATAAAACCAATATAACCAAGTGAAGCTTGTATGTGCTGGCAATCAGGGCGTACAATGCCTGCAACAGCCAGGGGATATATCCTCAGCGTCCCCTCAGCGTCCACTCAGCGTCCACTCAGCGTCCACTCAGCGTCTCCTAGGCATCCCCTTCGGCTCCCCTCAGCGTCCCCTCAGCGTTCTTTAAGAAGATATTAGTAATATTTTATAAGGCTGTGGATATTTTTTTAAAATTGATATCCAGAAAGGGTAGAGAGAGAAGTGGGCAGGTACAAGAATGCTGAAGAAATCACTGGTAATTGCTCATCCCTCCACACACCGTCCTTCCTTGTCCCAGCTGAATTCCTAGGACGTCCCAAGTCCTCTTCCACTGGGAGGCAGTCTCTTTAGAAACCTCAAAGCCCACCCCTAGTGACACATCTCCAACAAACAGTTTGACTAACTGGAGACCAAACATTCAAACATGTGAGCCTATGGGAGCATTCTTATTCAAACCACACATACACAATACTCTCAGATCTGAGCTGAGGTATTCTGAGGTGAGCTGAGGTGACTCTGTGCAGAATGACAACATATGCAGTACAAAATGCAAAGTCATGTGATCCAACCTGTGTGAGGGTAGCCTGCCTCACATTCCTGGAGGACCTGGTTTGTGAATTTTTCTGTGTTGAAGAGCAGGGTCAGATGATACAAAACTAGGCAGGAATCAGTCACCAGAAGGTGTGTATCAACTGTTACCATCAAGATTAGTGACTTAAAATTTTATGTCACAAAAGCAAATAATTAAAGAATTAAAGAGGTTAGATCAAGAGAATCTGGGCACAGGGGGGTTGTCTTTCCTCTGCTTCCTGCTGAGGGTCACCTAGGTGAATGCATGGCCTCCCCTAGACCCTGCTCTCCAGCCTCTCTGGAAATCTGGTTCAAAGGGGGTCTGCAGGTGACTGAAAGGGAAAGGGGGAGGCGGGGGAGAGGAAAAGGGCGACATGATTCCTAATCCTTGCTAATGCCTAACTCCTCAAACTGACTGCAGCCTGAGCTAGTGGGTCCTGGTATTCCCCAGCAAATCTGCTTCAGTGGCTCCTCTGGGCTCCTAAAACTGTCCGCCCTTCTGCCCTCTGGGATCCTCAAACTGCCCACCTTCTGCTTCTGGCAGTGACATTGTGGCCTCCACTCACTCTCTCCCTTGTTGCTCCTGAATCCAGCCTATAACTATATTGTCCTTTCACTGAGTTCACCTCAGATTGTCATTTTGTAAACCTTGTGACAGACCTGCTTTAGCACTGCAGTTAAAATACTGACAACACAGCTAACGCAAGGATGCATTCTTTTTTTCTCCCCCGTGGGGCGGTGGTGGCACACGCCTTTAATCTCACCCAGAACATGGGAGGCGGAGGCAGGTGGATTTCTGAGTTCGAGGCCAGCCTGGTTTGTTATATTTCTTAAAATTTATAAAATATTATAACAATAAAATGAATATTATAAAAGTTGTTTGATATAAAACAACAATCAATTTAAATCTTATGTAGATGCTTGTCTACAGCAATACTGAAAATACATGTTTTTCTCAATATAAATTTTAAATAACTCCAAATGTATTAACTGTATATTTCAAAATAATATATCACTACTAATATTTTCTTAAATGAGCATAAATATATAAAGTATTTTTGTTTGTTTGTTTGTTTTGTATTTAGTAGAGCTTAAAATCTTGGCTCTTATTGTGGTAACTTGATACAAGAGTTACAAACGTCAAACAAAGCATTCAGTGTTACTCTTTCTTGTTCTCTTACAAACCCCCTCCCAATTTAATTGTCTACATATCTTTTGGGTATATAAATACTTTTAAAATATATAAACTGTTCTGAAAACCATAGTAAAGTGTAAAAACATGAAATAAACAATACTACTAATAGAGAGGCTGAGACATGACAAGCAAGATCTTAAGACCATGATGTTGTACACAGCAAGATACTGTCACAAACAAACAAGCTGAAAGTGTATATTGATTGTATAACATTGGACCTATTTCTCTAATTACCAAATTAAAGAGACCATTGGATGACAGTCAATAAATTTC